>NW_023615999.1:0-40001 GCF_013339695.2 Rhipicephalus sanguineus
CCGCGCGGCCTTCTGCGTTGCTCTCGTTGGAGATGTTGCTGCGAGTATCTTCAGCGCCGAGGTTGTGTCCCTCATGAAGCTCGTCATCAGGCACAGCGATGGATGCCTTGGGCTCTTCCGACGACTGCACCGTAGGCGTGTGAAGCACGACAGGAGATGGTGTCTGTATGTGCCCCAGCGAAGGCGAATCTGGGGCCGGCTCCTCTAACTGCGCTGGACGAGGAGTGGTCTCGGCCTCTCTCAGTGATGTTAAGATGCCGTGTACCGGCGCAGAGGCGGAGACCAGCAGTGGAGTGCAAGACCGGCGTCCAACGTCAGTTTCAAGGCAGCCCGAGAGGGTTTCTGTCGTGGGGCTCGAGGGCACCGAAGCCCCATCGAGCTGGTGCCCCAGATGAGCTCGATGCCCGAGAGAGGGCACGTTGGTGAAGGGCACAGCTACATCATAGAAGCGCTGTGCCTCGTGATCTCGGGCGGAGGGCAGGTTTGTGCACGCCCGAGCCGCGCCGTCGAAGTGGTGTGCCTCACAGCCCCCATGCACGGTCGAGAGTGGGTCTGGGGAGATAGGGTCACAGGCATGTGAAAGAGGACGAAAAAGATTTGTGATTTTTGCGCACCATGCCGACCAGGATGGCTGCCTGACGCCCTCGTAGGCATGCCATGCCTTAGCGGCATCGCGAAGGTTGTCGATGGCAATCATCCATTTTTGATGGTCCGACCAAGCGTGGTGGGTGCTGAGCGAGTTGATAGTCTCAATCCACCCGAAGACGTCGTCCTGGAAACCACGGAACACCGGCACTGCCCAAACAGCCGGTGATGGTGCTACGTAGGCGAAACGCCGGGGCATGACGAGGCCAACCAGTCGAGTTGGTATGAGAGTTCCGTGAGGGCGCACCGCAGCTCTCTGAGGCTCTCGGGTGAGCTCTCTTCATGGTCTTGCGAGGCGGCGGCGGCCAACGCGGCATTGAGCGAGTGCAGTGCTGGCAATGCGGCAGGGCACAGCACGGAGATTGACGCTGCTAAGGCGTTCACCGTGACTCGGAGTCGTGCGATGGTGGCGGAAAGCTCGGCGGCGCACTCGGGCGATCCGCGCGTGGTGCCTGTGGTGACGTCCGAGGAGTATGATACGATCAGCGTACTCATAGAGGAGGGACCTTTGTCCGAGGGAGCTTGGACAGCACCGCTAAGCGGCTCGGGTGCCGATGGAGTAATGAGTAAGCCGTTGTCGCTGCGGGAAGCGTGGACGGTATTCCCGGGGTCCTGGCCGTTGGAAGCGTCAACCGCGTTCCGAGGTAACCGGTACTCGTGCGATGGCTTGTCGTGAACTGGTACTGCGGCGTCGATGAAGGAGGCTTGAGCCGCCGAGGAGGCCTGGACGCCGTCCACGGACGGTGCCTGAAGCACCGACAGATTGGCAGGTGGTGGCGAGGAGGCATGTATGCCGTCCCTGGGCGAGAGGAGCCCGTTTGCATTGTTGCCGCGAAGGAGCACGTCACCGGACAAGTAGTTCCCCGGAACCACAATGGAGGCCTGGACGCCGTCCGCTGGTGGTGGGATGGATGCTTGTCGCGGTGATCTACTTGCGGGTTTCATCAGCGAGGAAGCGTGACGGCGTTCCTCTGGAAGACGCGTTGCCTCAAGCTAACAGCTGGGGTTCGCCGAAGCCTTTCCACGACTGCGCCATTGTAAAGGAAGAGAACAGAGACAACGCCTGTTCGCTAGGCCGGCTGTTCTATTCTGCTCGCTTCGTCGTTCTCTTCCGTCAAGCACGAGGGCCCAAGGTAGGCCGCTGCTCATCGTCATGACAATATATATATATATATATATATATATATATATATATATATATATATATATATATATATATATATATATATATATATATATATATATATATATATATATATATATATTGTAGCGAAGCGTTGGAAGTCTATGTAATGGGTTGCCCTCTCGGGCGCTCTCTAGTGGGTCGTCCCCTTCGGCTCTTTGACAGCACGCTCCTCGCGCTCAGAGTCCGCGCTCTGTCTTGACTGTCGCCGTTGTGCTTCGTCGACTAGTGCCGTCAATAAACGCCTTTATAATTTGGTGGAGAGTGCTGCGCCGTCCAACCAGCTTCGGTCCGTTCGATGCCCCTGGCGCTTCGATCCCGTACCGTGCCCTCTACCATGCCTCAAGACGCCGCCCAGCAAACGCTTCCCCCTGTACCGACACCATGCTCCGGTTCCCCCCGCATCCGCGACCCTCCTATATTCACCGGCGCGGATGGCACTGACGTGGAGGACTGGCTCGCGATATACGAGCGCGTGAGCGTACCCAACAAATGGGACGAGGCAGGAAAGCTGAGCAACCTGGTTTTCTACCTCGCGGGTGTGGCCAGCCTGTGGTACAACAACCACGCAACCGATTTCCTCACGTGGTATGATTTCAAGACTGCCATCATCAACGTGTTTGGCCGACCTGCCGTACGTAAACTGCAAGCCGAACAGCGTTTACGTGAACGAGCTCAGCAGACCGGTGAGTCGTTTACCAGCTACATCGAAGACGTCCTCGACTTGTGCAAGAAGGCCGACGTAACCATGTCTGAGTCTGACAAGATCCGACACGTTATGAAAGGCATCGACGACGATGCCTTCACCATGCTGCTCGCCAAGAACCCTCGTACCGTGACCGAGGTGATCACGCTCTGTCAAAGCTACGAGGAGCTGCGCCGGCAGCGGTTGCTGACCCGTCAACCTCCATCACGCGACGCCGACCTCGCTGGCTTGTCGGCCATTTCCGATCACTCGGGCTTGCTCGCCGAGGTCAAGTCATTTGTACGCGAGGAAATTGCCCGCCAGCTTTCTCTACTGACCTTGCCTCAGTCGCAGCATGTTGAACAGCCGTTGACCACACTGCTGCCTCCCTTACGCCGCGCTATTCAACAGGAAATCGCGGAGGTCATGCCGGAATTCCACCAGCCACCTCCGGCGCTTGCGCCACTCAGTTACGCGCAAGTTGTAGCCAGGCCACCCCCAGCGATCCCTGTGTCTGCCCCACATCCTTACGCCGAAGTCGTCGCCAGACCACAGGCCTTCCAGGCGAGTGTGCCGGCTGCGTACGCCGACGTCATTCCTAGGCCACGACTGCAGCCCACCATGCAGTCCTATCAGCCGCCGCCCCGTCCACCGCATCTTGCGCCATGGATGGGACCCACCCCGGCGAACCGATGGCGCACTTCCGACAACCGCCCCATCTGCTTTGCGTGCGGTTGCGCCGGTCACGTCGCCCGCTATTGCAATCGCGTGCAGTCGCCTCCAGTCGCCTCAACCATGCCAAGCCAGTCGAGCCGCCCGTATTACGATTCACCGCAGCCTATGTCACCGCCGTCTCGCCCACCGCCCTCTACCCGCCGTTCACCGTCACCACGGCGCCGCTCACTGTCCCCGATGCGGCCACGTCTGGTCCCACGCGACCAGGAAAACTAGACGTCGCAGTCCACGAGGCAAGGGCTGCGACGCGATCGAACTGCGAAAGCCCTCAGCGAAGCCCATCGAACGTGATAGACGTGTTTGTAGACGGTGTTCGTGCGTCTGCCCTTATCGACACTGGAGCCGCTGTATCCGTTATGGACGCAAAGCTTAGCCGAATACTGCGCAAAGTGACGACGCCACTTTCCGGGCTCTCCCTCCGTACAGCCAGCGCCCAACGTATTCACCCTACAGCGGTGTGCACAGCCCGCGTCATGATTAAGGACGCTATGTACGCCGTCGAACTGATCATAATTCCTGCATGCTCTCACGACGTCATCCTCGGATGGGATTTTCTCTCCCGCCACGACGCCGTCATTCATTGCGCACCAGCCGAAATAGAGCTGTCACCATTCTCTACTTTGACGCCGGAAGACAGTCCATCGGCTGCGAGAAAGGTACTCGTCAAAGACGACATCAAATTGCCTGCAAACTCGTCAACGGTGGTGTCCGTCTACTGCGCCAGTCTATCCGACACCGTTGCACTCCTCTCGCCATATGACCGTATTTGCACGAGGAAAGGCTTGCTGGTGCCTTTCGCGACCGTTCAAATCACTCAGGGAAGCACCTCTATTTTTGTAATCAACCCCTCCCCGTACAGTGTTACGTTGGCGCGAGGGGAATGTCTCGGCAGCGTGGAACCCCTCGAAGACGCACAAGTTATGGACGAACCCGATGACACGCACAGGCCGCAGTTCCAGTACGCTCAGTGCTGTTTCGATGTCTGGTTCATCACCCGCTGACGTGTTTGGTTCCACCATAGCTGACAACCTTACGCAGGTCCAGCGTTCCCAGCTTCTGGACCTGTTGGAAGAATTTCGCTCTTCTTTCGATGTCGCTCAAACGCCTCTCGGCCGCACGTCGGCCGTTACGCACGGCATCGATACTGGCGCCCACCTGCCACTGCGGCAACGTCCATATCGCGTATCTCCCACAGAACGCCGTGTATCACAGAGCAAGTCGACGACATGCTTCGACGCGATGTTATTCGACCCTCCAACAGCCCCTGGGCGTCTCCTGTCGTTCTTGTTGCGAAGAAGGACGGTTCTGTGCGGTTCTGTGTCGACTACAGACGACTCAACAAGATCACTCGTAAGGACGTGTATCCACTGCCGCGAATAGACGATGCGATTGACAGCCTGCAAGGCGCCGAATTCTTTTCATCTCTCGATTTGCGCTCAGGGTACTGGCAAGTACCTATGGCTGACGACGCTCGACCGAAGACCGCCTTTGTCACGCCCGACGGCCTGTACGAATTCAACGTCATGCCGTTTGGGCTGTGTAATGCGCCCGCCACCTTTGAGCGCATGATGGATACCGTTCTGCGCAACCTGAAATGGCACACGTGCTTGTGCTACCTCGACGACGTCGTCGTTTTTGCTCCGGACTTTTCCACCCATCTTCAACGCCTACGGCATGTTTTGACGCGTTTGAGCGACGCCGGTCTGCAACTGAACCTAAAGAAGTGCCGATTTGCAGCACGGCAGCTGACAATCCTCGGCTACGTCGTGTCCAAGGACGGAATTCTCCCCGATCCAGGCAAACTTCGCGCTGTGACCGAGTTCCCGAAACCCACGTCCGTCAAAGAACTGCGCAGTTTCGTAGGACTGTGTTCCTACTTTCGGCGCTTCATTCGAAATTTCGCGACTATCATATCGCCTCTGACGAAGCTCCTCGGAAGTAACGGGCCCCTCCATTCATGGTCGTCCGAGTGCGACGACGCTTTCGAAAAGCTCCGCCGTTTGTTGACGTCGCCTCCCATACTACGCCACTACGACCCTACGGCTCCTACAGAGGTACACACAGACGCTAGCGGTGTTGGCCTTGGCGCTGTCCTTGCGCAGCGCAAACCAGGGTTCCCTGAATATGTCGTGGCGTATGCAAGTCGTACGCTTACTAAAGCCGAGGCCAATTACACCGTCACCGAAAAGGAATGCCTGGCGATCATCTGGGCCCTTACGAAATTCCGACCTTATTTGTATGGTCGCCCATTTGATGTGATCACCGACCATCATGCACTATGCTGGTTGTCGTCACTGAAGGATCCCTCAGGTCGCCTCGCCCGCTGGGCACTCCGCCTACAGGACTACGATATCCGCGTGCTGTACCGCAATGGACGCCAGCATGCTGACGCCGACGCACTCTCGCGCTCCCCCTTGCCTGACGACAATACCCATAGCTCAGTGTCTCACAATGCCGTTTCTTCTATCGACATTCACACCATCGCTACTGAACAGCGCAAGGATCACTGGATCGCCTCATTGATAGACTTGCTGACTGATCCATCGGCAACACCATCCACTCGCGCGTTGCGTCGTCAAGCCCACCATTCGCCGTTCGCGACGACCTCCTCCACCGACGCAATTACGGCGACGGCCGCCAGTGGCTACTCGTAATACCCCGCAGTCTGCGTTCTGACATATGCGAATCGTTCTACTCTGATCCGCAGTGCGCACACTCTGGGGTATCGAAAACCTACCACCGCATTCGCCAACGGTACTTTTGGCGAGGGATGTACCGCTACGTGCAGAAGTTCGTTCGCTCCTGCATCGATTGTCAGCGCCGCAAAACATCAACGCACCTGTCGCCGGCAGTTCTGCAACCTCTGCCTTGCCCTGACCGTCCGTTCGGGCGCGTTGGCATAGACTTGTATGGACCACTTCCTCTAACGTCGGCTGGTAACCGCTGGGCCATCGTCGCTGTTGACCACCTTACGCGATACGCCGAAACTGCCGCCCTCCCAGCGGCTACAGCGCGCGATGTTGCTTCCTTCCTGCTGCACCGATTCATGCTGCGCCACGGTCCACCCCAGGAGCTGCTCAGCGATCGAGGTCGTGTCTTCTTGTCGGAAGTCGTCGAAGCCATCCTGAAAGAGTGCAACGTTGTTCACCGGAAAACTACTGCTTACCATCCGCAGACGAATGGCCTCACCGAACGCTTTAACCGCACGCTCGGCGACATGCTCTCGATGTACGTCGCCGCCGATCACACCAATTGGGATGCCATTCTTCCTTTCGTCACCTACGCCTATAATACCGCCCCTCAGAGCACTACTGGTTTCTCCCCTTTTTCTTATTGTACGGCAGACACCCGTCGCACACAATCGACACAATCCTTCCATACAAGCCGGATCCGTCTGAGTGTGCGCCTATTTCTGCCACAGCCAGACTTGCTGAGGAGTGTCGGGAGCTTGCCAAGACGTTTACTACGCATTGAACCAAGAGCGGCAAAAGAGCATTCGCGGTGACACCACTCACTTCTGCGCCCACGTTCCGCCCTGGAGCACTCGTATGGCTCTCAGTCCCTACCACTGCACCTGGCCTCTCTTCCAAACTGCTGCCCAAGTACGACGGCCCCTATCCGTGTCGTCGAACGCACATCCCCGGTCACTACCTGATCGAACCCATGGAACCATCTTCGGACATGGCGCCGTCGAGGGCGCGGACATTGTCAACGTGGAGCGCCTGAAGCCCTATCATGACCCGCTCATAGTGACAAGCAGTTAGGTCGCCAGGCGGCTCCCTTTTTCGTACCCGGGGTAATTGTAGCGAAGCGTTGGAAGTCTATGTAATGGGTCGCCCTCTCGGGCGCTCTCTAGTGGGTCGCCCCCTTCTCTGACAGCACGCTCCTCGCGCTCAGAGTCCGCGCTCTGTCTTGACTGTCGCCGTTGTGCTTCGTCGACTAGTGCCGTCAATAAACGCCTTTATAATATATATATATATATATAATATATATATATATATATATATATATATATATATATATATATATATATATATTATATATATATATTTCATATATGAAAGAGAACTAGTCACAGTGAAAAACATAACAACATTTATTCTGAGCTTTCGGCCGGGGACCGGCCTTTATCAAAGAATGCATGCATACATGGCGTACGGGTTTCAGTACAGAGTTTGTCAACACATAGATGTAGACACACCATCGTGATTCGTTGGACTATGACATGGGAGGGGCCAGAACAACAACAACAGCAAACAAATCCCAGGGAGAGAGCGACACGCATACAAGATGACACACACAGCATTGTGCTCTGTGAAGAGTAGAGTATAGGCGGGTTCAGAACATACACAAAATAAATAACAAACAGCGAAACGAGCCTACGTGTGTGGTTCGCAACGAGAGGCGGAGGGGAAAAAACAAAAAAATGACAAAGATGCGAACGCACTTACCACGCTAAATGGGGAGACCCATCAACTACGGGACTAAAGGAGAATACGCTCACGTACTCCAATCCAATTTCAAAACCCATTATGACCAGGAGGCTTGTGAATCATACCTGATTCACAAATTGAACAGTGTCTCTGGTGGCATAAATGAAAGCATAGGCCCACTATCATGCTTGACCTGCAACGAACCCGAAAAATTTGATTCTGCCGGCAACTAGGTGACGGATTCTCAAGAAACTTTTGTACTCGGGATGCAGAATTTGAAGAATTCGTTTACCCTGATGTGCATGTATGTACACATGTGATTACACACGTCGCGCATTGTGCTATTCGAGCCTGGACCCATTTCTTGATAAATACATATGTCATTAAGTTTGGTACTGCGATTACGGGTATTTCGTGCGTGCTCGTTCCCCCCTTCCTGCAAGTGCGAATGCGGTACCCCCCCTTTTTTTCTTTCTTTTTTTCTTTTTTACGCTTGAACATCGGTTGTTGGTTCATATGGTGGCATAAATGAAAGCGTAGGCCGACTATCATAGGCATAGGCCGACTAGCATAGGCGTAGCATAGCATAGGACTAGCATAGGCCGACCTGCAACGTATGCATGTGTATGTATATCCGTATGTATCTATATGTGTGTGTGCCTGTACGGATATGTACATGTATATGTATATGTTTATCATGTCTCTTCCATTGAAAGAAATATGTCATGTGCCCACACATTGCGCCTAACAGCAGCTGTCCTCAATCTTGTTCACCGGCGAGTCGTATCCTTACTTTTTGAGGGAGGGCTATTTGTCATTGCCGCGAGCACCCTGCAAGATGCCGCGGAAACCGGTCGACTTCAAAAGCCGTACCGAACCCCCTTCTCTAAAAGGCGTATGGATGGGCAAACACTTAACTGCTTTTGACGCGCTTTTGAAGGTAGCAAGGAAACGCGTGCTGCACGTTTACATCCGGCGTCCGTGAGCGTATTCTCCTTTAGTCCGTAGTTGATGGGTCTCCCCATTTAGCGTGGTAAGTGCGTTCGCATCTTTGACATTTTTTTCTTTTTTTCCCCTCCGCCTCTCGTTCCGAACCACACACGTAGGTTCGTTTCGCTGTTTGTTATTTATTTTGTGTATGTTCTGATCCCGCCTATACTCTACTCTTCACAGAGTGCAATGCTGTGTATGTCACCTTGTGTGCGTGTCGCTCTCTCCCTGGGATTTGTTTGCTGTTGTTGTTGTTGTTCTGGCCCCTCCCATGTCATAGTCCAACGAATCACGATGGTGTGTCTACATCTATGTATTGACAAAATCTGTACTTAAGCCCGTACGCCATCTACGAATGCATTCTTTGATAAAGGCCGGTCCCCGGCCGAAAGCTCACAATAAACGTTGTTATGTTTTTCACTGTGACAAGTTTTCTTTCATATAATTAAACCAATAGCCAGGAACATTCTTTCGAAACGTTATAACAATGGCTATCGGCTCTGTCACAGCGTCTAACATCAGTTTTAAATTTCCCAAGTATATAACAACGTCTGTCGTCATCGGCGACTCGCAGTGCAAATACATGCACAACCACTTCAATCCCGGACGTAAAGGAACGCCAGCTTTCATCGCACAATCCGGTGCAGGAATCCAAGACGCCCACTCTCTGCTAGACTTCGTACCCAAGAGGACAACCTCTATCGTCCTCCATGTCGGCACCAACGATGTGTCTAAAATCTCGGCCGAAGAGGCCTTCGAGAGGTATCGGACTCTCTTGGACAAAATCGCGCGCGACCTGCCCTAACATCAAGACTGTGTATGCTACACTGGTCCTGCCCCGCTCCATCAACCGCCGCCGAGGTAGAGTGAACCACCGATTTGTCCAGAGGTTGCAACAGAGAGGCCTGTCAGTTAAACAACCTACTTCGTTGGTACTGCCGGAAAACAAAGGGACTCTTCTTCTCGACCACGGTTTTGAGTGGCTTCCGCCTTGTCGCGTGCTGGCCGCTGATGGGCTTCACCCGAGGTTTCGAGGTTGTGGCACTTATGGCAAGCCACCTGCACCAGACTCTGCGTCGGACGTATGGCCGAACAGACACGACGTGGCAGGACCATTCTCGGCCCCAACAATCGGAACGCGCCAGCACCGGCACCAACATCGGCCACCTCTGCCGCACCAAAGGCTCCCACATCGGACGCGCCAGCACCGGCACCAACATCGGCCACCTCAGCAGCCACCAAAGGCTCCAACGACTGGCCACAGCTTCAACGCGGATATGAACGTGTTGGGAGTACTTTTGCAGCGATTGTGCGGACCACCCCCAGAAATTGACTAGGTGAAGACGAAAAAGGTGACCCTTGTGTTGATAACTTTCCTCCAGTGTCGCGAGAGTTTTAAAGGCCAGAAAATTACTTGAAAAAAGGATCACATATCAGTCTCATGTGAACACTTTAAATTTGTATCACACACATGACGTTACTCCAAAAGGTCTGCGTATTAGCGTCCAACCAGCCGCGTCAGACATGCCGTCAGACCTCAAAGCTAGGTGGGCAGAGTGCCTTCACGGATCATCGAGACAGCTTTTAGACATAGTTATTCAGCATGACAGTTCTCAACTACAACTTCTGCTTAGCGAGGAAAAGAAATTCACTGAGCAAAATTGCTTGACGACCTCTGAAATCCGCCTTTTAGAAAAATTCACAAAAGACAAAGAGAACCAAATGGCAACAACAAAGCGGGAAAAAGCTTCTTTCGGGACGGAATAACTCAGCCTCCTGAAACAGTGCAATCTTCTGGGTTTCGACATTCTCCGGTCCAAAGGGGGGTTCCTGGTGACAATGCGTCACAACCCAAACAGTGCAATATAGTAAATCTTTCCGACATCCCACTCACGGGTGATGAACAGCGTGTTTTATCAAAAGGCTTAAGTTTTTGTCCCGCAACTGGCAGATTGGACGAGTTTCAACTCTACAAGGATCTTGATAACTTCGCGCGCACACTGAGGCTAAACGAGTACTACTATGGCAGAACACAGGAAACGAACATTGACATTAGGCTACCATCACTACGTCATTGGACTCCTCCTTCCCAACGGGATAAATGCTTAGACATCTACATCAAAGCAGTCCAACGTGACATTCTATCCGAATACAGGAACCAATCGCCATACCAAAAAAATCTCTCTAAGAGTGAGGAGAAGGCACTACAGGGTCTAAGGCGAACGTTCGGTCATAATAATCAAGCCCGCTGACAAAGGTGGTGCGATTGTTATCATGAACCAACAGGACTACATTAGTGAGGCCCGCAAACAGCTAAGCGACACTTCCTTCTATAGTTTAACTGATACCGATCAGACGACTCACTTCAAAAGCGAAGTGCGCCAGACATTGGCGACACTTGTGAAAAACAAAAAGATTACCGAAAAAACTGCAGCGTCACTTCAAGCTTTAAGTCCAGTTCCTGGAAGATTCTACATGCTTCCCAAGATGCACAAAGAAGGCAATCCAGGCAGACCCATTATTTCCGGCATAGGAACAGTAACTGAACCAATATCCAGTTTCATCGATAGCCTAATCAAAGACATTCCTCCAACATTACCTTCTTATGTCAACGACACCAACCATTTTCTGGCTGACATTATTGATCTGGTTATACCTAAGGATAGTCTGCTGGTTACACTTGACGTCTCATCTTTGTACACGAACATTCCTCATTCGGATGGCATTCAATCTGTTGTTCAGGCGTACGAAGATTCACCCCAGAACAGTTCAATTGACGGCGAAACTCTCAGAACACTTCTGAACCTCGTTCTGGAGATGAACAACTTCGAGTTTAATAACACGCACTATGTCCAAAATAATGTAACCTCGATGGGAACAAAGATAGGCCCCAACTATGCCAATATTTTTATGGGCAAACTTGAGTCTGATTTTTTAAGCAGCACCCCATTACCGATCCCTTTTTTATCGAAGGTTCATCGATGACATCTTTCTCATTTGGTGCCACGGGGAAGAGAAACTCAGGAATTTCATAAGTGCTTTCAACAATGTCCACGAGAATATTTCATTCTCCCATTCATATTCGGCCTCTACCATTAACTTCCTTGAAGTTTCAGTGAAAATATCAGACCTCAGTGACCTCAGTGTATAGGAAGCCAACCGACCGACACCAATACCTTCATTTTAGCAGCAACCACGTCAAGCACTGTAAACTCGGCATACCAGTACAGCCAGTCTCTTCGGTTTAGGCGTATTTGTTCTGACCAGGCCGACTTCGCCTCCAACTGTCAACAACTAAGCACTGACCTCACACGGCAACAAGTACCCACAGTCTGTCATCAACGATGCTATTAGGAAATCTGAAAAGAAGGACCGCCGCCACCTGATAAAGAAGACAGAATCCGAACCCGCAAATACTACTCCCAATCTCATTCTAACATATTCAGCTTCCCGCCTAACATAAACCGCATCCTCAGAAGGCACCACAACATTCTACTTGAAAGCGACAAGTTACGATGTGTTTTCCCGGAACCTCCACGCGTTGTCTACAGACGGGCGAAGAACATTAGAGATATTGTAACGTCCTCTAATGTCAACCTTCCTGAATTCACAGGCAGCGGCCCCTGCAACAAGCCTAGGTGCAAACTCTGTCCAATGATGAACAAAGTGTCCACCGTCACAAGTACCGCGTCTTCGTTTTCTTATCAGATAAGAGGCAACTTCAACTGTGACAGCGCGAACATAATCTACCTTCTCGAGTGCACCTTATGCCATGCACAGTACATTGGTCAAACTGAGACTGCGTTCAGGATGAGAATCAATAATCACAGAGCACACGTAAAGGCTCTACCGCACCTTCCTCTATCTAAACATGTTAATAACCTTGGCCACCCCTTCCATACATTTTCCGCGGCGGTACTCCAATCCAATTTCAAAACCCATTATGACCGGGAGGCTCGTGAATCATACCTGATCCACAAATTTAACAGTGTCTCCTGGTGGCATAAATGAAAGCATAGGCCGACTATCATGCTTGACCTGCAACGAACCCGAAAAATTTGATTCTGCCGGCAACTAGGTGACCGATTCCCAAGAAACTTTTGTACTCGGGATGCAGAATTTGAAGCATCCGTTTACCCTGATGTGCATGCATGTACACATGGGATTACACACGTCGCGCATTGTGCTATTCGAAGCCTGGACCCATTTCTTGATAAATACATATGTCATTGGTTTGGTACTGTGATTACTGGTATTACGTGCATGCTCGTTCCCCCCTTCCTGCAAGTACGAATGCGGTACCCCCCCCCTTTTTTTCTTTCTTTTCTTTTTTTTACGCTTGAACATTGGTTGTTGGTTCATATGAGTACGTATGTGCATGTGTATGTATATCCGTATGTATCTATATGTGTGTGTGCATGTACGGATATGTACATGTATATGTATATGTTTATCATGTCTCTTGATTGAAAGAAATATGTCATGTGCCCACACATTGCGCCTAACAGCAGCTGTCCTCAATCTTGTTCACCGGCGAGTCGTATCCTTCTTTTTGAGGGAGGGCTATGGTCATTACCGCGAGCAACTGCAAGATGCCCGCGGAGACCGGTCGACTTCAAAAGCCGTACCGAACCCCCTTCTCTAAAAGGCGCATGGATGGGCAAACACTTAACTGCTTTTGACGCGCTTTTAAAGGTAGCAAGGAAACGCGTGCTGCACTTTAGTCCCGTAGTTGATGGGTCTCCCCATTTAGCGTGGTAAGTGCGTTCGCATCTTTGTCATTTTTTTTCTTTTTTTCCCCTCCGCCTCTCGTTCCGAACCACACACGTAGGCTCGTTTCACTGTTTGTTATTTATTTTGTGTATGTTCTGAACCCGCCTATACTCTACTCTTCACAGAGTGCAATGCTGTGTGTGTCACCTTGTATGCGTGTCGCTCTCTCCCTGGGATTTGTTTGCTGTTGTTGTTGTTCTTGCCCCTCCCATGTCATAGTCCAACGAATCACGATGGTGTGTCTACATCTATGTATTGACAAAATCTGCACTTAAACCCGTACGCCATGTACGAATGCATTCTTTGATAAAGGCCGGTCCCCGGCCGAAAGCTCAGAATAAATGTTATGTTTTTCACTGTGACTAGTTTTCTTTCATATAATTAAACCAATAGCCAGGAACATTCTTTCGAAACCCTATATATCAAGAACACGTCCTCTACGAAAGTTCAACTGTTGTACAGTAGTGCTCGTCGTGTGCACATACAACCTGTATTTTTTCATCACTAAGCGCTACTTCAATAATTAGCTTTAATGAGCAACTTTTTAGTCTTGCTCGAATCGTTGAAATATTAACTTTATGTTTTATCTCACCTCAAATAACCCCAGAATCAAGCATTTATTTTTTGCTGAAATCTGCCAGCTTGTTGTTTCCGAAAAAAAAATCACGCATCTGCACGAAGTGAATGATGACGAGTGGGCGAAGCACTGGGGATCGTTCTTAGCGTAACTCACCCGTGACATTACCCACTCGCGCGTGTAAATGAGTGAACGCGTGTGTACAGTATGTTTAATGTTTTATTCGTGACAACACGTATGTCTTGTTGAGTTCTGCATTGCATTTTGCCTTCCTTATTAGTGCTTTGTGGTACGTCAATGTAGAACCAATGGTTATTCGATGGGATCTAGCCTGAAGTTGGCAAAGACGAGATCTATGCACGTTGCCCTGGTGGTGGTTCCCAGATGTTTCGGTTTCGATTTACACAGTGCTGTGTTTCGTAATCGCGCATGGCTAAAATGTCGCTTTAAGGGACACTAAAGAAAAAACGATGAATCGGTTTAGATCGGTAAATTGTGCTCTGAGAACTATATTGTCATTAATTTCACCATCATAGGTTTATAATAAAAGAGACAATCAAGTTCAAAGTTTCGTTCTTAAATTTCGCGCCAAATATCGCCACGTGAGTCATGGATTTGAAAGTGTACTTATGGTATTTCGGCGCCATTGGCTCAATAAAATTGCCCCTAACTTGGTATCTTAACCCACATATGCCCAATCTCAGAAAAAATGGCAAAACAAATATATTTTTTCGCTAAAAGTTGCTTTCTACCCTCAAAAGAAAGCACAACATTTTTTATTTACTGCCAGGTAAACGCAACAATGTTTTTCAAACCGTCCTACATATAGGACACTGGGCATTACGGGTGCTATGTGCGGGTGTGGTAAGCCTTGAAACACTTCTCGTGCACGCCGACACTGCATTTCTTCCTCCATGACGTGTTTCGTACTGTCACACGCGCTCCTTTCTTTCTATGCTTTATGTTACCCCCCCCCCCCTGGGAAATTGCCGGCAGAGATTTCGTTGCATATTATGACATTTGTTACTGCACTTGCGGAAACAGCCCGGCATGTCAACGTTTCGACGGTGATGCATTAGACTCCTCTGAGCGTCGAGTTTGGCGCGCAAGCGGGGCTCAGCCGCAGTCGAAGTGGCACTCACTAATGTGAGCGCCCGCAGCCACCAGCGATAAGGCTGGGGTTCGATGTCAAGCATGCTGATAAATGCCCATGACGCGCCTTAGCTCTGAGCAGTTTGTTGACGGCAGACGCTGCTGTTTGTGATCAGTATGCACGTACAAGTATTCTTCTGTAGCAACTTATATCAGAGTTTCAGCACATAACGAATCGACGCGCCGCTAGGCTGCCGTGGTCACATTCGACGCACTATAACTTGTTACCACCACAAATAATGCAACGCTTTTGTTTGCCCGGAGAATTGTAGATGACGGTCGGCTTGACGTTCAATCAGAGGGATTTAAAAAAAATGTCTAAAAATGGCCTTTGCACACGTTGAGACAATGAGGCATTTTGAATGTTCGGCGTTAGGTGGCGCTAAATCATTACGTTTCAGCCCACTTACCGAGCAAAACAGAACGCGATAAAACGATGCAAATTATTTTAAAAGAGTGCAAAGTATCAAAGAAGCGTTAGTATGTAGGACACTGGGCAGTATTATTAAAGGGCCACTAAACCACTCAACAGACGCTCGCATGCAGCAATGAATTCCTCTTCGAAATAAGGGTATTTTGCTGTCCACAATAGCCGCCGTGACGTCACCTTGTGATTTTTTTCTTCAAAAGTGACGTCGACCAAGCAAGAGCAGGGGCAAATAAAGAACCTGTCAGTAGAACAAGATTGTTTTTCTGCTAGCAGGATGCGCGCGCTTCTGCGTTATGGAGTTTTCAAAAACATTGCTGTAGTGGCGATTAGCGCAAGAGTGAAGCCGTTTTTTCCCTACCAAAAGATGGCGGCTGCGCCCGCCATCAAATTTAGGGGCAAATGGCGAAATTGGCAAGGGAAAGCGAGCGTTTTTTTTGCGGCCACTCCAGACGAGCTTAATGTATATTTTTTTCGGCGAACAAATTCTTTTTTCGCAATACTGCTCCAAGTGCGAAACCATTGTGCCGGGTGTAATGCCTAGACCTACAGTAAATTTCATCAAGATCGGGAATGGTGACCAGGGACCTCGTGCTCGATCTTATCTGTACACCCCAGAGATCAACCGCGAATACTCCTCTCGACGGGTTACTTTTGTTGGCAACAACGATCTTTTATTTTATAATTAACGTAGTATTTACCCTGACAGATAAAAGCCATTTGATTTCTAAGTAGGCACCACCAGAAAAGAGCATGTTTCAGAGCTCTCTGGTGGGCATAAGTTGGCTTCACTTTTGCTGGGAAGGCGTTGCGAGAGCTTCCACTCCAGAATTTTTTTTAAACCTCCCTGGTTTCCACCTCGAACGCTGAGGAAGGGCACTCGGAGAGGTGGATGGACGAGCCGACGAACGCAGCCTGGCGAAGGAAAGAGCGAAACGAGAAAGCGAGTGCAACTCCACCAGCGTTCACTGTAGACACGTGCACATCTTCAACGCCACAACTAAATTTCGACCTCTGGGTAGTTTAGGAGCCCTTTAAGTCTATGGCTCCCTCAGATGACAATGTACTCTATTTTTACCGATTAGCAACCACGTAGTCCCTAGTAGGCGCCGTCAAAACATGTGACGTCACGGCGAATGGTGCGGAAACTTCAAGGTGGCGTCGCCAGCCACATTTTGTTTTTGCGCGTTTTCTCGCTTACTAAGAGTCTTCTCGCAGCAAGCGTGGCGTTTCTGGTATTGTGAAAGAGTACTTTACTAATATGAGAAAAATCACTTCGCTCTTTAGTGTCCCTTTAAATGTCGGTGCTTTTTTACGGTGTTTTGGCCTTTCATTTTGTTCTTATTTAAATTTTGTTAACATTGTTGTTGTTCACCGATGTTTCGGTTTCGATTTACATGGTGCTGTGCCGTGAGCACGTACACACGAACAACGCGCAAGCCTCGACGTTAAGGTGCTTCGCCCCTAAAACAAAGGCGCGCGAAACAAGCCAAATATGAAATAGACGCGCGCTCGCGCACCAAGTGTTCTTTAGTTGATTCACGGTTGTGTTCGTTCATTCCCGCATTGTACAGGGCTTCACGCTCGACGGTGGACGCGTCAGCATCGTGTTTTGATGCGCTTCCACCAAATAGCGTGAAACCCTGTGCAGTGAACGAACGCAGCCGTGTATCAAACAAAGAACGCTTGGAAGCGCTTGAGTAGCGGCGCGCGAGCGCGCCTCTATTTCATATTTGGCGTGTTTCGCGCGCCTTTGTTTTTCTCGAAAAAAAATAAACTTCCAGGCAGATTTCAGCAAAAAATATATGATCGATTCTGAGGTTATTTGAGCTGAGACACAACATAAAATTAATATTTTACCTATTCTAGCAATACTAAAAAACGTTGGCTAAATAAAGCTAAATAAAAGTTAGCGCTTAGTCATGAAAAAAAAAAAACATGTTGTGTGTACACACGACTACCACTAATACAGAACATGCAGAAGTTTCCTAGAGCGCATGGTTCATTTTTTTTTAAATCTTGGCCCAAGTTAGCTGGGACAGCTGGTATATATATGGGGGCAAAAAAAGAAGCCAGTACTCCAGGTGCCAAGGCGAAGCACCAAGTTTACACTACTATGCGAAAGTAATTTCTAACGCTCAGCTCAGCATACAGGTGCTCATCGACTATGTCTGATACGACGCGTTGCGCACTTTTTTTCGTAAGTTGCGCTCAGTAACAAATGTTCTTTCACTGCATGGAAGAAGGCTGGGTGAAAAAATCGATGTCGCTCAACTAGCAAATTGCCTAACTTCTAGAGAAAAGCTGCCATCTCCATGGCCATCTCGGTGGAAGCTGGTCGAGTGTTACGCACAATTTATGCGTTAACTAAAAACGCCACGCGAATTGCCATGCGTCGTTTTGCAATTGCGAAACAGACGCTCTCTGAAATGTGTGTTTTCGAATTATTATTTATAGGCAGTATATTGGAAACAATTATCTCAATAAATTTGGCTCCACATACCCTTTATTGATGAGGACTGGAAGCTGCCAAAAAACGAATCACGGAGGACAGAAGTGGCACACAGGACTGCTCTAACAACTGTGCTTCATTGAAAAAAATCATCCCCTTAAGAAACAAGAATGGCGTGCGCAGCTCGAAGAATAAACATCAGACAACATTGGTATGAAGATATAACAATTGGTATCAGTGAGATGGTGTGCTTATGCAATTATCGCCTTTCATGCTAATGTGATAGGATAACAGAAAGCTGAGCTTGTTGGTAGGTATTCATTCCAAAAAGTAAGTAAGGTAAGTATTCATTCTAAAAAAAAATATTGGATTAAATGGAGGTGGGCTGAACTTCACTAAAGACACTAAAGAGGCGCCTCAGAAAAATGGAACACAATTTCTAGACATTTCCTTAACGTTTCAGAAGATCCCCGTGTGCTGGTAGTATTCTCCTAGATCTTCGAAACCGCTGTTAAATTTTTCGTCGAAGCACGCACTTGAAGGTTGTAAAAAATGGTAGGCGCCATGTCTTGACTTAAGTCAGCCCTTACGAAGCCGCGTGAGCACAAAATGAGTGATAGCTTTAACGCACAGGTTACGCGTCTTTTAGATGTAGGTTATCCTCGTGATGCAGCGGCCACTGTCGCTGAACGTTTAAAGAAGTCTATTGTGTTAAGTCCGGGCATGGTTGCAGAGAGCGATAGGAAGAAACGTGTCGTAGGTATACCGTACATTCATTCCGTATCTCACAGGCTAAAAAATGTAGGAAGTATATATGGCTTTAATGTTGCTTTCACGGCTACCAATAAGCTAGGTAAGATTTGTGCCGCTGTGCAGAGGAAGAATGAGCACGTAAAAGACAAGAAGCGGGCCTATATTGTTTCGTAAAAGACACCACCAAATTCACTGATTGCCGTACAAGGGCGGTGTATAATGTCCCTTTCAGCTGCGGTCGCTTCTACGTTGGACAGACGGGCCGCTGCATTAACCAGTGACTATTGGCCCCGCTATGGTGGTCTAGTGGTTATGGCGCTCGACTGCTGATCCGAAGGTCGCGGGATCGAATCCCGGCCGCGGCGGCTGCATTTTCGATGGAGGCGAAATGTTTGAGGCCCGTGTACTTAGATTTAGGTGCACGTTAAAGAACCCCAGGTGGTCGAAATTTCCGGAGCCCTCCACTGCGGCGTCTCTCATAATCATACCGTGGTTTTGGGAAGTAAAACCTTAGTATTATTACTGTTAACGAGAGACTATTGGAACTCAAAAGATCGCTAACCAGCGGCTCACCTTCTAATCTATCTTTACATTGTCGAGAGTGTAAGTGCACGCCAAAATTCGATGAATGCGCAGTGTTGTACCGGCATAGAAATGAAGAAAACGCAGCCTGATGATTGAGGCATGGCATATCGAGAATAGTGGTAGCGCATGCGTGAACCAACCGTCGATTCACTTGCATAAAGGTGGAATCAAATGCCCTAACAGTTATCTTCCCCGTATACCCCCACGCCTGCCGGATTTGTAGGTTCGCCTATTCCATGGGCATGCGCAGATAAGTTTTCGTGCCTTCTTTCTTTTCCGCCGTTGCGCGTCTCTTCAGTTGTTAGTAGGCGTTTCTGGCGTCCTGACCTCTCTATTGTGTCCGTGTTTGCACGCCCTGTCTTTATAGAATGAATGTGATAGGCTTCGAGAATTTCGCTATCAACATTGCCCTTGCCTCTACCAAGGATTTTAACATTTTCATAACGCGCCTATTCTTTATAGAGACTGATACGGCGATGCCCTGCCACGGTGGTCTAGTGGTTATGGCGCTCGACTGCTCACCCGAAGGTCGCGGGATCGAATCCCGGCCGCGGCGGCTGCATTTTCGATGGAGGCGAAAATGTTTGAGGCCCGTGTACTTAGATTTAGGTGCACGGTTAAAGAACCCCTGGTGGTCGAAATTTCCGGAGCCCTCCCTACGGCGTCTCTCATAATCATATCGTGGTTTTGGGACGTTAAACCCCAGATATTATTATTATTATACGGCGATAGTGATTTCATAGTGCAGGTGCATCAAAGCACACGCATTCAATTGCCCCTGTAATCAGGCATACGTTATTGGTACTGGTATGACGTCGGTGCATCAATTTTTTCGGAACTTTGTATGGCACAAGACCCTGTTAAACTTATATAGGGACCATGCGACACAAAGTAAGCATGTAGTTTTCATCGTTTCTTTTGGTACTGTTGAATGCGGTGATATGGCGGACCATGTAAAATCTCCTTAAAACAGACAGTTGTCATTTGTTTGACCGAGAATCCACCTCCTGCTTGAACTAAGGTGACACAAAACGTCTATTTTTGGAAATCGGAAGCGAGGTTTAGTCTTGTGGCAGTGAGGCCAGCAGCCGGGCGCTCTGACTGGTTTGAGAGGCCAAGTCGCGCGTGACATTGGTATGGTCGCCGCTAGGCCGCAATAGTGTGCGCTGAAAACTATCAAAACCTTTATACTTGACCAGATAAAAAATGGACTTCTGTTTTCAAGTATCGTATTTTGATACAATCGCAACACAACGCTAGGTGCGCTGCGCAACAGCCAGCATGAGGCGAGACTTCCGGTATATCTCGGTAAGAGGCGCGTGGTTTATCAGAAGCATGTTCACTATCTGTGCTATTACATAGTGTCACCTTCTTATACATCTGTTCTTTGTGACAGTGCCGAAGGCAGCATATCTGGTATTGCCACGCGCGCTTTTGCTATTTTTATGTAACCAGTCCACTACACGTATAACCACTGCCTAGCGCAAACCGCGGCCGAATGTCTGGAACCTTCCAGATTGTTTTAGAATCTTCTGATAGGCTTGAGCGCGCAAACGCGGACAGTGGAGTTTATTCTGGAACTAACGCGGCCTCCAGCGATAACGCACGAATGTTCGATGCCGCATGTATCAATGCCGACGCGTTTTTCGGTTGATCAGATTATCCGACGACCAACGACAGTGCTTGCCACTATCAGTGTACAACCTGTATTGCTTGTACTTTATATATTCATTTCCTGGGCACAAGTTCGCCCGAATAAAGAATTTGGCGTTGAACACGCGACTGCTGCCTTCGCCAGCGTCGCGACCACGTGACCATATACAGGTTAAGTGTGAAACAATGTCATCTTGTAATCCAGGTTACGCGAGGTGAAAACGGCGTCGACAGCGCCGCGATGGAGACATTCCTTGGAGGGCGGAGTCTTCCCGAATACGCTCTGGTTGTCTCTGTGCTCGCCTCTGTGGTCAACGGAGTGTCGGTGGTTGGCTTCCTCGGACATTTCTACGCACACGGATTCCACACCATTCTACCAGTGTCGGCAACCCCGCTTGCTGTGCTAGTAACATCAACGGCGCTGGTGCCTCTGCTGTACAACATGCGAGCTGCTTCTATCTTTCAGGTAGTTGTTTCCGTTAAAAAAATACATGTTTGCTTTAATTTGAACAATTATTCTGTAACTTTAGTGTGTGCGTTTCAATGACACGCGTCATTCTTGTGACTTTCTTGCGGCAGCAGAAGCACATGAAAGCCAGGAATGCAATAGGAAGGAGTAGGTTAAGCGCAAAGGGTAAGGCAAAATAAAAAAAAGAAATTGCCTTTTTTGCCTTGGCAATTTGGCAAGGTTGTCCCTTTGTGCATATTTAACAAAACTGTGTTTTTCTTAAACGGTATTTTTTTGCGGCTGAAATCCAGTTTTTCCGAAGGTAACTAGTGAGTGAACACGCACCTTAGGACAAGCCCCTCGTACGCGCTCCCTGATTACGGTTCATTAAAAATAAAAATAAAAAAGAAACTTCGTGTACGAAAACTTCGTGTATAACAAATTGTCGGATAACTTTCAAGGCAGTTCGAAGGCGCAGTAAGCCTTTTTATTCGCACGTGTTCTTCGGAGCGCGTCTGTTCGAACACTTTAGGCTCCTAACTTCATTGCAACATGTGTCTGTCGTGCCTTTCGATAAGATGAGATGCTGAGGGTAAAGAAGGTCTTCGGCAACTGCAAATTTCCTGGCAAGCAATACAGTTCTCTTGTAAATTTGAATAAATGCCGGCGACGTGCTGAACGATGAACCAGCAAGCTCTTTATTGTTGAACCTCGCAGCCTTTTCAGCGTCCCACTGCGCACCAACTTCCACTGTAAAGGAAGAAGCCAACAACTAGTCCAACAAAGGCCGTGCGCGTTACCCCAGTCACACCACTGTCACATCATACTTTGTGGTTATAAAATGTGGTGCCTATACTACCACCTCAAAGCTGAACAAAAACTAAAGAGAAGGGATACAACATATCGGAGCAAATTAAGCGGGGGCTTCTTTGTAAACCTGTTGACAAGAGTAGTATGGTCAAGATGCAATAAAATTATACTACCACCTCAAAGCTTAACAAAGACTGTTTAATAAAGAGCAGTGATACAACACACCTGAACGACTTGCAAAACATAGAAATGCGTTTGCCTGACGAAAGGAACGCCACAAGCTCCGTGGTTTCAACGGGGTCCGTTTAAGCGGAGCTGGTTGAATTTTTTGTGATGCAGTTCGACCGAATTGCGACTGCAAACTCAGCGGCGCAAGTATTGAGTTAATGGGACTTTCGTCGCACAGTCTTTGCTGTCTTTGTTTAGGCTTCAGAATCTTAAGAGTTGCGACAATGGATGTTGATCTTTTGTTTAAAGCTGGCAATATCGCAAGAGCCAAAATTCTTAAGTAATTACGATTGAAGCCTGGCCAAAATGCAGTCAATTCGCCGCAAAAAGTTGACCACTATTGATGACACATTGCGGATAGAGCTGCCCGGCAGCTCACAATAAAGCAAGGCGAGCAAGATGAGAGGTTCCAAAGTGAAACATTGACTGTGGCAATGATTACAAGGCTTGTACCTACTAAATAAAAGCCACATTTTCGCCGCAATGGCGAAGCAATAAATGCGATAGCAACAAATTGAAATCTAGCGCGAAGAACGGAAAGCAGCTCGCATTTTCCAGCGCGTCACTCAACCGCAAAGGACTCACGAAGACAACACACGCAGGACGAGCGCGAACTATCAGGTGTCACAGCTCGACACTTAAAGAGCGCTGCTCAAACACAAAGAAGGACGCACGAAACGAACGCACATGTATACACAAGACGAGCGCGACCTAGCAACTATCACTCCTGTACTTCTGTTTGAACAGTGCGCTCCTTTTGCAAACGCGGCCGCTCCAGCCAGCGAAGTGACCTTCGTACGCTCTGTAACTTCGGCGCGGACATCGCGCTGAAAGCATAACACATACAAACCACCCCCCTCATGAGATAAGCGCGCGCGCAGGAGACTACGCCTTGTAGGGAAAAATGCGCCTGGCGACGCAGGAAGAGCGACCGCATCGCAATGAGCGGGGCCACGACCTTAAAAGCGCGCCCCTCACGCTTTTTGCCCCATCTCGCTTGTGACCAAGGAAGCACGCTGAAGTGCGCTGAAGTGAATGGTGTATATAAATAGCTCGCCGTTAGCATGCTGAAAGACGTACGCCTCGTGGCCTATCCGTCTGACACTGCGCGCTGCGGAGCGAGAGGTCGCCCGTTCGGTCCCGAGCTTCGGAAAATGTTTTTCTGAATAATTTTCTTTGTGGCTCTTATATATATTGTGATGACGAAAAGCGGCACCGAGGCTCTGGCGCACGGGCGGCTAGCGCGAGGTAGAAGAAGACGAAGTAGAATATAGAACAGCTGGCCCGGGAACGGGTGCTGTCTCTGTGTCCATTGGCATGCGCTTGGGGGGGGAGGGGGATTTCACATAAAAGGGGGGCACCATGTCAGCCCCGCACCGACTTGGGGGGGGGGCGCAATGTCAGCGCCATACATTGACATAATTGGGAGGGGGGTGCTGCGACCAACCTTCTCCTCCACTGAAGGGGAACCCTGCGCACGCCTACGTCTGTCTCATTCCTTACAATGGCGCAGCCTACGACGCGAATCGAACGTTGAAGCTGAAGCCAGGTGTTTTCGAGGGTCGTCGGCAGCGCGGATCTATCCACCCAAGGAACGCCGTCCATGCCTCCTCGATCATGGACTCCACGACTCGACTGCTGCTGCCGCTACTCATCGAATCATCTGCGGACAGCGTCCATGCCTCTTCGCTGGCTCCAGCGTACGACCTTCCAGGAACCATGCTAGCACTTTCGTCTTAGAATGTGCACGGCCGCCTGTCGTCTGGGAACGTCGCGTACGCTTCCCGTGACACGCATCCCGTGCCCAGGACTCTTCCAACGCGTGTGCATCAAAGGGACGCCGTTAAGGCTTCCTAGTACGTGGATGTTGCCGTCGGGAGTACTGCTACCACCGCATACTCCATGGATGTGAATCCTCGCTCTCTGTGTGCCTCATCCGACAGCGCCGCGGAGCGGTTGCGTACCATCGCACAACTCCGCGTCGAGATTAACTGCTGGATAGCGCGGTGCTCCGAGCTGTGTCCTGCCGCTATACCACCATTGTGCGCCATGAATGCCCTGTTTGCTGCAGCTGCCTCACAAGGCCTTGAATTCAGCTCAGGCCAGAGCCGTAGAGAGCTCCGGTGTGCCCTCAACTGGGCTCCTTGGCGTCGGCATACTCCAGATTTTCGCCTGCCGCCCTACCGTTGCCGGTTGTGTGCGAGTTACCGGAGTTCTGCGGCTTCCAGGATGATGCCGACAATTGGGTGGCGACCATCAACACTATCGGGGCTCGGGAGGCTTGGACAGAGCCACAGAAATGATCCGTGGCCGTGGAGCGCCTTCCGGATGGTGCCGTGGCGTGGAACACGTACGAAGGCGTGAAGCAGCAGTCCTGGGCGCAATGGAGTGCAGCCCTTATTGCCGCATTCGGCCGGATTCCATGTACCACCAGCGAGTCTAACACGAAGTCTCCCGAGGAGGGAGCTAGGGAGGTGCTACATACACCATTGGGCTATAACTGCGCGCTGCAGCTCACCGGCAGACAGCTGCATAGCCTGGCCTGGTACAAACACCGGACTGACGTCATGCTGTCACTCCGCCTCTGTATCTGACGCCAGAACATCCCCGCCAATGGCCGAGAACATTTCGCATCCCTATCTATCAGAAAAGCCGCCCCCATGCTCGCCATCACCTGAGCACTTGGAGGCACCGGCCCGCGTCGTTCTGGACGTAAAACCACCTAATGAGGTATACCTGTCCGCGGATTACACCAACATCTCCTATCACCAGATGGAAGCGGATATACGTGTGACACATTCATTAGCCGAACGTGAGAGCGTTTATAACCTAATTAGAGACTACTTTTCAGAAGACACCAAGGTCTCTGACAACACTGAGATTGTTTTCTTCGAAGATCTGCCCGCGCAGCACATGTCTCCGGCTAATATAACGGCTTCTTTCGAGGACTTCACGCCTGCATGCAGCGCGGCTTCAAGAATTGCTGACTTGGAAGCGTCTGGGGGCCCCCACAGCGACAACGCTGCAAAAGCACAAGCCGCGTCGCTGGTCAGCGCGTAAACTTGGCGCCACGATGCCGCAGACTTCTAGCTAGGGCACTCAGACGCCCCTCGGCACACTGCAAAATGGCCGACGGCCTCGTTCGGTGCAGCAAGTGACTTTGCCGGATCCACCATCTAATGCCCTGTTTCCGAGACTGCGACCGAATAAACGTTCGGACAACATGCCGCCATTAGACGTCAGCCACAGCCGCTCGCCGGAGCCGTCGCTAACGTATTCGCAGTTAATTTGGCACCATGGCCAAGAACTTCAACGCCGACGTCAAAATCACTTTTGCCTTGCCGAAGAGCGCTGACGCCCGTTCCCAAGCCATGTCATGGCGTGGCTTGGACCGACCGACTTGGCGTCGTCGGAACTGACCACCGCGATGCAGCCAACTCCACCCACCGGAGACATTGTCGGCTGGTCCGCGAGTCGCAGTCATGGCCGAGTTTGATGACGAAAAGCGGCACCGCGGCTCTGGCGCGCAGGCGGCTAGGGCGAGGTAAAAAAAAAAGACGAAGTAGAATATAGAACAGCTGGCCCAGGAACGGCTGCTGTCTCTGTGTCTCATTCCTTACAATATATATGTACATACATATACATATACGGGCCCTGACGGCGACGGCAAAAACCAGGCGAGAGTGTCCATATAATTGCTATCGCGAGTAAATGTGAACAAATCAGGATACTCTGCTATGGGAGAGCAGTGGGCCGACCATTTAACAAAGATATACAAGAGACCACAGAATATTTATTTTATTTATTTTAAATACTGCAGCCCAATGCAGGGCTATTACAGGAATGGGGTACATACAATAGGAAAGAATAACAGTAACATCACAAGAAGTCATTCATGAGAACAAATATCGCCTCCTCCTAAGCACAAGCGGGTACATAAATGAGAAAAAATAGGACAACAATGTCATTCAAGTGCCTCCAAAAAATCTGACATATTCATTTCATGAACCGAACCTGGTAGATCGTTCCAGTAGACAATAATTTTCGAAAAAAAAACTGTATTTGAACATATTAGTACGTGCGAAGAATGGCCTTATGTTAAGATTGTGTCGACGTATAGTTGGGAGAGCACTAGCATACACGATGTAATTATCATTAGGTAGCTGGCATGACGAGTGAACATACGAGTGCAAAAGTTTCACAGTCAGTATCACGCCTTGTGCACAACGGAGATAAATTCAAAGATTTCATTGCAGATGAGGGTGAAAAATCATGGTCATAGCGATGAAAAATGAAGCGAACAGATTTCCTTTGGACAGATTCAATTTTATTCACGTCACACACATTGTATCGATTCCACACACACGAAGCGTACTCTAATATAGGGCGGACCAATGTTTTGTGCATTAGTAACATCAGTACATTAGTACATCAGTACATTAGTACATCAAATCTACAGGAACGTATGCTGGGTAGCGATAACGCGTCTCAATATCTTGCGAGACTTAAGTATGAAGTGACTGGGGAGATGTTTAGAACAAAATCACGCCATATGCACAAAGTGAATGATGATTGAGGAGCTGGCTCGGAAATAATCGGGTAAACCGTGAATGCTCCATACAATTCTTCTACTGTCATATAAAGACGTCACACGTTGTTATAGTAGCGATTGTGGTCAGGTTGTTGTCGAAGCACGAGCGGTCGCAGACCTTGCAGCTGTGGCCGAACGTGTGGTCGAGGAAATCGCGCTTGAAGCGCGCGTCGGCGCCACCAACTTCAGGTAGCGACCGCTTTCGGTGCTTGGCCACTGCATCCCGCGCCCGTACCTCTTCGAGGTTCCCTTGCCGCAGCTTCCGCGCTGCTTCGGTTTCGCTGCTTGTAGCTCGGGGTCCGCACGACGCTGACGTCTCTCTGCGGCCTCGCGAGCTGTCACCGCGGACTCTCACCGCAGCCCGCGCTGCTGTTGCCTTGCGAGCCCTCCGCTCCGCCGCCTTGTCTTCGTTCATGTTATTAATATCGAAGAGCACTGCCGGAGTGCAGCAAGCGCCGCATGCTATAGTTGGCTATGCTATATGGGGTTTTACCTGCGTTAATATCATCATCAAGGCGCTTTAAGAACAAGCGGAAGAAGACTTCTCTTTCGCGCGAGCGTGCGCTTGCTACAGTTGGCTATGCTATATGTGGTTTTGCTTGCGTTACTATCATCATCAAGGCGCTCGAAGAACAAGAGGAAGAAGACTTCGCTTTTGCGCGAGCTGCGCTTGTAGCGGTCGCCTCTGGAACTAAGGATACGCTTACGGCGCGGGACTTTGCCCGAGCTTAAGAACCTGGCGAGCGAGCTCCTAAAAGGATGAACAATTCCGGATGCTCTACTATAGGAGAAGCGCGTGTCGCCCCGTGAAAAACGACTTATAAAAAAAAATCCACAGCATATCCACGGGGTGAATGATGATGAGTGGGGCGAAGCTCCGGAGGGAATCATCGGTAAACCGTGAATACTCCGAGCGAAAGTGAAAGCGCGCCAACAGCGAGCGGATTTTATTACAACGGTCCCCCTAGCGTACGTCGCCGCACTAAATAGAACGATTGCCTTCCACCAGTGACACGCGCCATATGTGAATCTTCCGTGAATTCTGCCCAGTACATCATCAACGACGTGAGATCGGGCGCGTTTATACTAAAGGGTCGATGAGAGTCATGGCGACTTGCAGCTTACTTTATTTTACACGTACGCTGTAAATTTTATTGTTTATTCACGCACAGGAGAAATCTCACACAGGCACTATATAGGAGGTCAAAATCCAGTGCCTATATATACGGGGTGGTCAGTGAACGGTTGTGCAGCGCGAGCAGTCGGTTTTTTCAATCAAGAAACTCGCTTGCAGACGCTGCCTGCGTCGGCCTCGCGACGCGAGAGAGAGGGGGGGGGGACTAGAGCACGCATCTGCAACGCAGCGAGCGCCTCCGCGCCATCTAGGGATCTTTCTGAGAACAAGAGGTGGCTATGACAGCGCCATCTAGTGAATACTTGTAGCGAAGCGTTCCTACTCAGTAATGGGTCGTCCTCTCGAGCGCCTTCCAGTGGGTCGTTCTCTTCTCTGAGAGCATGCCCTCGTGCAGAGAGTCGGCCCCGCTTTGACTGTCGCTGCCGTGCGCTGTCGCTGAGTGCCCGTTAATAAACGTCTTGACAATTTGGTGGAGAGTGCTGTGTCCTTTATACAACTACGGTCCGCATTCGGTACCCTTGGAGCTTCAAACCCGTACCGTGCCTGCTACCATGACTCAAGACGCCGCCCAGCAAACGCCTCCTCTTGCACCGACGCCATGTCCGGGTGTCCCTCGCATCCGCGACCCTCCTATCTTCACCGGCGTGGATGGCACCAACGTCGAGGGCTGGCTCGCGATCTACGAGCGTGTGAGCGTCCCCAATAAATGGGACGAGGCAGGCAGACTGAGCAACCTCGTTTTCTACCTCGCGGGTGTGGCAAGTCTATGGTACAACAACCATGCATCCGGTTTCGCTACGTGGTCCGCTTTCAAGACCGCCATCATCGACGTGTTTGGCCGCCCTGCCGTTCGCAAGCTGCAAGCCGAACAGCGTTTACGTGAACGAGCCCAGCAGTCCGGCGAGTCTTTCACGAGCTACATTGAAGACGTGCTCGACTTGTGCAAGAAAGCCAACGCAACCATGTCTGAAGCCGACAAGATTCGGAACGTCATGAAAGACATCGACGACGATGCCTTCACCATGCTACTCGCCAAAAACCCTCGCACTGTGGCAGAGGTCATCACGCTGTGCCAAAGCTACGAGGAGCTACGCCGGCAGCGGCTGATGACGCGTCGACCTCCATCACGCGACGCCGATCTCGCTGGCTTGTCGGCCGTGTTGGACCACTCCGTCTGACTCGCCGAAATCAAGTCATTCGTGCGGGAGGAAATTGCCCGCCAGTTCTCCTTACTGGCCTTCTCTCACCCGCAGGATGTTGTACAGTCATCGACCACACTGCTGCCTCCCCTACGCCGGGCTATTGAGCAGGAAATCGCGGAGGTTATGCCGGAATACCACCAGCCCCCTCCGGCGTCTGCGCCGCTCAGTTACGCACAAGTTGCAGCCAGGCCGCCCCCAGCGCTCCCTGTGGTGCCCCCGCTAACATACCTTGGAGCCGTCACCAGGCCTCAAGCCTTCGAAGCGAGTGTGCCGGCTGCTTACGCCGACATCATCCATACGCCCCGACTGCAGCCCACCATGCAGTCGTCATATCAGCAGCCGCCCCGTCCGTCGCGTCCTGCCACGTGGATGGGATCTAGCCCGGCAAACCGATGGCGCACTTCCGACAACCGCCCTATCTGCTTTGCGTGCGGTTGCGCCGGTCACGTCGCCCGCTATTGCAACCGCGTCCAGCCGCCTCGAGTCGGATCAGCCGTCACCAACCAGTCCAGCCGCCCGTATTATGACCCGCTGCCGCCATGTCACTGACGTCACGCCCAGGTCCCTCTACCCGTCGTTCACCGTCCCCACGACGCCGCTCACTGTCACCGATGCGGCCTCGTGCGGTCGCACGAGACCAGGAAAACTAGTCGTCGCAGTCCAAGAGGCAAGGGCTGCGACGCTATCGAACAGCCAAAGCCCTCAGCAAAGCCAATCAAACGTAGTAGACGTGTTTGTAGATGGTGTGCGCACATCGGCCCTTGTAGACACTAGAGCTGCCGTTTCCGTTATGGACGCTAAATTTAGCAGACTACTACGAAAAGTGACGACGCCACTTTCCGGGCTCTCCCTCCGTACAGCCAGCGCTCACAGTATTCACCCGACAGCGGTGTGGACAGCCCGTGTCATGATTCAGGACGCTCTGTACGCCGTCGAATTCATCATAATTTCCTCATGCTCTCACGACGTCATCCTGGGATGGGATTTTCTCGCCCGTCACGCCGCCGTAATTCGTTGCGCACCAGCCGAAATAGAGCTCTCACCATTCTCAGATTTGACGCCGGCGGACAGTCCACCGGCTGCGACCAAGGTACTCGTCAATGACGACACCAGACTTCCTGCAAACTCATCAACGGCTGTGTCAGTCTGCTGCACCGGTCTCACTGACGCCATTGCACTCCTCTCTCCATCTGACCGCGTCTTCACTAGAAAAGGCTTGTTGGCGCCATTTGCGACCGTGCAAGTCATTCAGGGCGACACCGATATTTTTGTTACGAACCCATCCCCATACATTGTAACGTTGGTGCGAGGGGAATGTCTCGGCAGAGCTGAAGCCCTCGAAGATGCACAAGTTATGGACGCACCGGGTGACACTCACTGCGCCAGCTCCCATTCGCTCAGTGCTGTTTCCACATCTGATTCGTCACCCGCTGATTTATTTGGTTCCTCGATTGCTGAACACCTTACGTCGGTCGAGCGTTCCCAGCTTCTATGCCTGTTGGAAGAATTTCGTTCTTCGTTCGATGTAGCGCAAACTTCTCTCGGCTGCACGTCTGCTGTCATGCATCGCATCGACACTGGCGCCCAACCACCACTGCGGCAACGTCCATATCGCGTGTCGCCAACAGAGCGTCGTGTAATTACCGAGCAAGTCGAAGACATGCTTCGCCGTGACGTTATTCAACCCTCGGACAGCCCGTGGGCGTCTCCTGTCGTTCTCGTTGCGAAGAAGGACGGCTCTGTGCGGTTCTGTGTGGACTACCGACGACTCAATAAGATCACCCGTAAGGACGTTTATCACCTACCTCGAATAGACGATGCTATTGACAGCCTGCAAGGAGCAGAATTCTTTTCATCGCTCGATTTGCGCTCAGGGTAATGGCAAGTCCCCATGGCTGATGACGCTCGACCGAAGACAGCGTTTGTCACACCAGACGGCTTGTACGAATTCAACGTCATGCCGTTTGGGCTGTGCAATGCGCCCGCGACCTTTGAGCGCATGATAGATACCGTTCTGCGCAACTTGAAATGGCACACATGCCTATGCTACCACGACGACGTCGTCGTTTTCGCCCCGGACTTCTCAACACACCTTCAATGCCTGCGGCACGTTTTGACGCGATTGAGCGACGCCGGGCTACAACTGAATCTCAAGAAGTGCCGATTTGCAGCACGGCAGCTCACGATACTAGGATACGTGGTCTCCAAGGACGGCATCCTCCCAGATCCAACCAAGCTTCGGGCCGTAACAGAGTTTCCCAAACCTACGTCCGTCAAAGAACTGCGCAGTTTCGTAGGACTATGCTCCTACTTTCGGCGCTTCATCCGAAACTTCGCGACTATCATATCACCGCTGACGAAGCTCCTTGGAAGTAACGGGCCCCTCAATTCGTGGTCGTCAAAATGCGACGACGCTTTCGCAAAGCTCCGTCGTTTGTTGACGTCTCCTCCCAATCTACGCCACTACGACCCTACGGCCCCTGCAGAGGTACACAAGGACGCCAGCGGTGTTGGCTTCGGTGCTGTCCTTGCGCAGCGCAAACCTGGGTTCCCGGATTATGTCGTCGCATATGCAAGTCGTACGCTTACTAAAGCCGATACCAACTACACCGTCACGGAGAAAGAATGCCTGTCAATCATTTGGGCCCTTACAAAGTTCCAACCTTATTTATATGGTCGCCCATTTGATGTCGTCACCGACCATTATGCACTGTGCTGGTTGTCGTCATTGAAGGATCCCTCAGGCCGTCTTGCCCCTTGGGCACTTCGCCTGCAAGACTACGACATCCGCGTGCTGTACCGCAACGGACGTCAGCATGCTGACGCCGACGCCCTGTCGCGCTCTCCCTTGCCTGACGACAATGCCCACAACTCAGCGTCTCACTTGTCGTTTCTTCCATCGATATTCACACCATCGCTACCGAGCAGCGCAAGGATCAATGGATTGCCTCACTGATAGACTTGCTGACTGATCCATGGGCCACACCATCCACTCGCTTGTTGCGTAGTCAAGCCCACCATTTCGCCGTTGGCGACGACCTGCTCCACCGACGCAATTACAACGGCGACGGCCGCCAGTGGCTACTAGTAATACCCAGCAGTCTGCGTTATGACATATGCGAGTCGTTCCACTTTGATCCGCAGTGTGCACACTCTGGGGTATCGAAAACCTACCACCGCATTCGCCAACGTTACTTTTGGCGAGGGATGTACCGCTACGTGGAGAAGTTTGTTCGCTCCTGCATCGATTGTCAGCGCCACAAAACCTCATCGCACCTGTCGCCAGCAGGTCTGCAACCTCTACCATGCCCTGACCGACCGTTTGGGCGCGTTGGCATCGATTTATGTGGGCCACTTCCCCTGACGTCCGCTGGTAACCGCTGGGCCATTGTCGCTGTAGACCACCTCACGCGATACGCTGAAACTGCTGCCCTCCCTGCGGCTACAGCGAGCGATGTGGCCTCCTTCCTGCTCCACCGATTCATGCTGCGTCACGGTCCACCCCAGGAGCTGCTCAGTGATCGAGGCCGTGTCTTCTTGTCGGAAGTCGTCGAAGCCATTCTCAAAGGGTGCAACATTGTGCACCGCAAAACTACTGCTTACCACCCGCAGATGAATGGCCTCACCGAACGCTTCAACCGCACGCTAGGCGACATGCTCTCGATGTACGTCGCCGCCGACCACACGAATTGGGATGTCATTTTGCCCTTCGTCACGTACGCCTACAATACCGCTCCTCAGAGCAATACTGGTTTCTCACCATTTTTCTTATTGTATGGCAGGCACCCGTCGCACACCATTGACACAATCCTTCCCTTCAAGCCGGATCGATCTGAATGTGCGCCTATTTCTGCCACAGCCAGACATGCTGAGGAGTGTCGCGAGCTCTCCAAGACCATTACTACGCGTAGCCAAGAGCGGCAGAAAAGCATTCGCGGTGACACCACCAGTTCTGCGTCCACGTTCCTTCCTGGAGCGCTCGTATGGCTCTCGGTCCCTACCACTGCACCTGGCCTCTCTTCCAAACTACTGCCCAAATACGAAGGCCCCTACCGTGTCGTCGAACGCACATCCCCGGTGAACTACCTGATCGAACCCATCAACCCGTCTTCGGACATGCGCCGTCGAGGGCGCGACATTGTCAACGTGGCGCGCCTGAAGCCCTACCATGACCTGCTCATGGTGACAAGTTGCTAGGTCGCCAGGCAGCTCCCTTTTCGTAGCCGGGGTAATTGTAGCGAAGCGTTCCTACTCAGTAATGGGTCGTCCTCTCGAGCGCCTTCCAGTGGGTCGTTCTCTTCTCTGAGAGCACGCCCCTCGTGCAGAGAGTCGGCCCCGCTTTGACTGTCGCTGCCGTGCGCCGCCGCTGAGTGCCCATTAATAAACGTCTTGACACACTCTAAGAACTAGAGGTGGCTACCCACTACTACTATAGCAACAGTGGAGGGACAGACCCACACCCAAAGGAGCTTCGCCGCTAGAAATGGCATATGACGAATTGTTTCGGAGCCGTAGTGGCAGTGTAGAGAGCTACACCTTATCCTGGCGAACTTCCGCAGTCTCCCTGGGGACATTTCTTAGTTTCCGGCAAATACTTCTTTCAATGTCTGATCTTCGACGTGAGAGAAGGAGACATAGTGAACAGTATTACTGGAAACGGAACACCTTTAGTTCAAAATGACTGATACGATAAAATTCCGGCACATTCCTCGCATTCCCAGAAGCAATTTCACGCGAAGCAGTAAGTATGAGCCTATGCCCAATTTTTTTTAGAGCGCTGCTCAAAGGCACGTTCACACCGAGCACGGATCCGGAAAGAGAACGCGGATTATCCGCAAAAGCAAAAGCGGCAAACCTGCGTCCGCGTGCCCGGACCGCGCCCAGACCGATTTTCTTGGACCGCGCGGAAAAGTTTGCCGCTTTTGCTGCAGCAATCACGGCCCGAGACGCACGCGCGCAGTGTCGCGTAGTGCCGCCAGATGGTGGCACATGCACTGTTCATTATTTATTTATTTGATTTACATACATACAAGCGCAAACACAGAGAGAAAAGAGGGAGAGAGAAAGCTGGCAACTGCCGCAAGAAGGGGCACAACGCCTGCCTGCTCTTTCGGGAGGAGGGAAGAGACAGAGGAAACGAAGTTAGGAGGAGAAAAAGAGGAAAGGAGATAGGAAAGTAAAGAAAAATTTGACGAAGACTTGGACAAAATTAGGTAAACACACACGCACGCACACACACACACACACACACACACACACACACACACACACACACACACACACACGCACGCACGCACACACACACACACACACACACACACACACACACACAAACGCTTATAAACTGGTGGCCAGATCTGTTTGGTCCATAAAGGCCAGCAGAGCTCGATGGGCCGTCGCGTCGTGATGCACAGCCTCTCGGAAAGAGGTAATCGTCGATGATCACGCATTTAAATCTGAGGAATTTATATTCCTTAATCAGCAAAGCCCGCTGCGTAGCAAACGCGGGACAGTGTATTATAATATGCTCAATTGTTTCACAGGAGCCGCAAGCTGCACACAACGGACTGTTCACACGTCCTTGACGATATAAGCGTTCGCGCACCCTTACTGAGCCGACTCTTAGTTTATACAACAGTGCTCTGGAACGACGAGGCAAGCCACGACCACGAACACGGGGAGGGAACGATCCGTTCGCGACACGCTGGTCTGGGTGCTGCTTTAGGAGGTGGCGGCGTATAAGCAGACGAGCGCTGTCCATCATAGGCGAAATTTCCGGACAGTCATAGTCATCATGATTAGAAGACGAAGCCAGGCGATCAGCCTCTTCATTTCCAGCTATTCCTACATGCGAAGGCATCCACTGGGCAGCTAGGGACACCCCACGTGAGAGAAGTTTGTCGGCTGATTCTACGATACCGCATAGAATAGGGCTGTCGGCCTCTTTTCCAGTGAGTCTGCTAAGGGCACCACGAGAGTCTGTAAGGATCACGACTTTCAATGTGGGCAATCCTTCTTGCACGTACTTAAGGGCGACATCAATCGCTGCTAGTTCCGCAGTCACTGATGATGATGGGTGAGGTATTTTAAACACTCGTCTGATGTCTGTCGAAGGACAAAAGAAAGCTGCAGAAGCGCCGAGATGAACACTTGGCAACAGACAAAGAATGTCCCATGCTAAAGAAAAAACTGAAGGTCCCTAAAAAGAAAGCGAAAAAGAAGGGATCAGAAGACAAGACGCATAGCCGTACTACCAGTGAAGCAGCTGCAAATGGCGTGGATTGCTCCGCCCCCGCGGCGAAGCGGCAGAAGGCAACGCAGTCTGTCTGATCAGCCACGCGCCCTCGCTGCCTCTCCGCTTTGAAACTCCGCTTGCCCGCTTGCGTGCTCCACGTTCACTGTGAATGTTCCTCTAGGCGCACGTTCCTGCGTTGGGCAGCGTCGCCGTTAGCGTCGGCGGCGTAACCGATAGAGCGAACGAGGACGAAAGAGAGTGAACGCAGGGTCTGTCGATATCACGAGTCACTGGTCCCTAAGCTCACTTTCTTCCTCCGTCACGCACGCTGGCCCCTCGGTTAGAGCCCACGGGCATGCAGGGCTGGCACGTGCACTGCAGCGGGCTTCGCTTGTTATAACGGGGCTGCCTGCGATTCGCTTGGTTCGCGACGTCTGCAATGAATAGAGTGGTGCGCGTAGCACTGGAGCGCTGTCGTCTTTTCGCTTGGTTCGGGACGCTTGCAGTGCACAGAGTTGTGTGCGCAGCACACAAACACTTGCAGTTTCTGGGGTAATATGTGACGAATGTTACGTTGCTACGACTGTGGATAGCCCAATCTTCGAAAACAGTTGGCGTTGTCCCAACACGAAGCTGCGCTCAAAATTTGCATTAGGCAGTATCGTAATCGTCGGTGAATGTTTTAATGCTAGAGTTACAGCAGAGCTGTTGTGGTCTAGGTTTGTCGTGTGTCTTAGATAAAAAGTCACAGTTTCGACGCAAGGGCGAAACAATGAAGGCGATAGGAAGAAATTGGAATGTCACACGAAGAACGAAAAGCAGCTCGATACAGTGCGCCGCTGAAGCACAAAGAAGGACGCCCGAAAAGAACGCACAGGCATACACAGGACAAGCATGAACAAATGACTGTCACAGTTGTTACGTCTTTGTGCTTGAGCAACGCGTTGCAAGTGTCGACAATGGAGAAAAAAAAACGCTTTTAGATATTTCTTTTTAACACGAAGTATTTTATGCAGGGGTCCACCAAGGCTTCACCGACGTATTTGCGTGATGGATATAAGGTTGTAAAATGTACACTTACAGAAGACATAAAAAAAGACTAGAAGAAAAAGGTTCCGTAGCTGGGAATCGAAACCACGACCCCTCGCTAAACGACTTGGCCACAGCGTACTTACGTTCTTCAGCACAATAATAGGCACTTTTAGCTGGGCAATGACGATCCACTCCGGTCAGACCGGCGAATGCACACGAACGCGCAGAAGGAACTGTAGAGCGCATGACTCAGTTAACACACAAACACGTTGAAAGAACTGCAGTGCACGTGTCCAGAACGATCGTGTGACCGGCGGAACGTAGAACGCATCTCTCGCTCCGATCATGAAGCCAACTGACGGGAGCGTGAAGGCGCGTCCACTTGGTTTCGCCGTCGTTTTGCAGCCAAGATGGCCGAGCCTCGGCAAAACGCGCTCGTCAAATACACGAAATCTATGCAGTTCCCTGCACTCTCTCAAGACAATACATCTGCGAGGGACAGAGCGTAAGCGACACTCAGCTAAAATAGCCTAATGGCGAGCTATTTATATACACCATTAACCGTTGGCGGTACTCAGAGTTCGGTGCACTTCAGCGTGTTCTCGTTATCACCAGCGAGATGGTGCCAAGGGCGCGCTTTAAAGATCATTGCCCCACTCGTTGCTATGCGCGCGTACGCCACCAGTACCACTGCCGCTACATAAAAAAAACAGGTGCGGCCTGCTGCGTCGCGTCGCCGATAATGGGCGAGCGCGGGTCGGCTGAGCGGCAGCTGTTTTGGGTGAGGGCGCCACTAGCACGGTCCTCAAGGCAGACGCCGGTATGGGTTAGTATGTGGTTGCCTCAGGATTTATGCGTGTCCGTGTGCATTTTCGTGTGCTTTCTGGTGTCTTTCTTGTGTGTGACCGTGCGTGTGAGCAGCTTGCCTCATGTTTCCTGCGCCTGAGCACGGTTTTTTGGTTTTTGGTGCGCGCGTGTGTGGCAGACGGTTTTTTCTAGCGGTGTGATGACGCGGAGCTGTTGTGTGCGGCTGTGCAACTCGAACGTGTGAAAAGACGCTACTGTGAAGTACCACGTATTCTCATGCGATCTACAGTGTCGGGAAGCGTAATATTCGTAACAGAGCACTTCTTTTTGTCACAAACGAGCGCTAAAACAGACGCGCGCAGCTGCATCCTGACGGCAGCATCAAGCCACTGCGCCGACTGTTAGCCCCAACGGGTGCGCACAACAAAAAAAAAAGACGAGCATTAAAAGGCGCCCAGGGCGCTCTCCACCGAAGACGCCATCGCGGTCGCGACAGCCTAACACCCGCGCAGATCGGGAGAAATGAAAGTGGAACCGACCGATTCCACAGACAAACAGGCGAGACGAATCCCTTTCACCTAGCTGTCGCTGAGCTACGTGCTACGAGCCGAACAAGCACTTGGAAACCGGGAAGGATCCAAACGAGAGACGACGGAGGGTAGGACGGTATGGTGAAGTCGGCGAAGAAGTTGTGTTGTTCGTGTGAGTCGTGTAGTGCGGTCAGTCGATCTTGGATGATGTAGTGATGACACCGTGGGAGCGCTGTTTAGAAGAGTGTCGCCGAGTGACGGTGACCAGAGCTGGAGCTCGTTTGAGTGTTTCCTGGAATAGAAATATTACAGAAACGTTCGAAGAATTGTCGGCTGCACACGTTTGGTTAATATTCAAGGCCTTTAAGTGTTCTTAGATAGTTCTAATGGATGAGAGTGCATTTGTACCACGGTAAGTTTGTTCCCGTTGTTTTAAACGCCACTAGACGATGTTGTGAGTTGTAATTAATACCTGCCGAGTGTGGATGTTTGCGTGATGCTTCTACTGCCTTAACTGAGAATATATTTTCTTTGTGTTGTCAACTCTTGGCTCTAACTCTTGCTTTGGACCACAACCGGCATTTGTCGAACTTGGTCGGGGGTCATTGAACAGAAGGCGCTCGCCGACATTGTTCCCAAGCCCAAGATATTCGTCCGCTACGTGGACGACTGCTTCTGCATTGTCAGTAAGAGTGATGCCCCACGGCTCCTGCGTCTGTTCAACTCTGTGAAAGCCGCCATACAGTTTACTGCAGAATATGAGTGTGACAGCGGCCTTTCTTTCCTCGATGTCCAGGTGAGCCGTACCGGAACTAGCCTTTCGTTTACTGTGCACAGGAAAGCAACGCATACCGGACACCACCTGAATTTCAATTTGTGCCACCCAGCCTGCCACAAGCAATCCGTTGTTTCTTCCCTGGTGGCGCGGGCAGCACGCATATTTGCTCAAGTGACGATGCAATGAGGAAATAGCTTCAAACAATACATCGAGAACTAGTGACGAACGGGTACCCGATGAGGTTTATTAAGAATGTTGAAGATTGTGTCCTCCATCCCAAGCCATCCCAGGGCAGGTCGTTTCGAAGACGTGCCGGCGTCCCTTATGTTCCTGCGGTCAGCGAAGCCCTAAGCCGTATCTTTTGAAGATATGACCTTCGCGTTGCCCGCATGCCGAACAACCAGCTTAGGAATCAGCTCGTGAACGTGAATGATCGCTTAGAGAGCAAGCGATACCCCGGTGTTGTCTATAAGGTGCCATGCGCAAACCGCCACTGCAGAGACATCGGCGAAACTGGCAACTTCACCAGGAGATTAAAGGAACATCAAAGGGACGTGAGCAACAATAAAAAAGCGTCAAACGCCCTTTGTTGAGCACGCCGATAATCACGGTCACTTCATCGATTGGGACAACGCCGCTGTAATAGCGAAGGAAAAGAATTCGACCAGGAGGCTACTTTTGGAAACTGTTTTTATCCAGACGACTGAGGACACTATCAACAAGACAGATGGGGAGCTACCTGCCAGTTACACCCGTTCATGACGTCACATTTTAGCATAAAAGAGCGACACAGGGCTCTCGCTTGCTTAGTGTGAACAAGGAACCCGTAGCGGTCCCGAAACGTCTGTGTGTTCACCTTGACTTGATCAGTGACCGCATCTACATCCTCATCATGATACCTGACCAGACGAACTTTCTTCGAACTCTTGACTACAGATATAAAACAATATTTCTTGCCTGTATAAATAAACCTATTTGTCGATATTTTCTCTAGTATAATATGTTTACTCCCTCAACACTGTATACGTTTATATAACACAATGGAACTATGGTGTTTTCGTCGCAGACATTTTTGGTATGTGCATGCCGGGTAAGCACTGTCAAGATGCTTTAGGCAGGCCCGTAGCGGGGGGGGGGTTGCCTTAGGGTATGGGCCCGGCAC
>NW_023616000.1:0-22051 GCF_013339695.2 Rhipicephalus sanguineus
TTAATTCGCTTATGTAGCAGATTGTTAGAATCCTCCTACCATCATTACGAGGAAAACTATGGCCCTGTGATCGTTTAGTTAACATGGGAATGACGGATAGTACATGGAATTTTAGAGGCGAAGCTCCTTAAGGCGGCACCCGTTCGTCCCTCGTATTCGTAGTAGTGCGTAACCAGTCGTAACGCTAGTACCAGATCTGACCTCCAAGGTGGTGCCGGTGGGAGATTTTTCCTGTGCGTTGTTGAACAATAAAAAATTCGCAGGTGCGCGTTAACTAAAAGCCGAATTCTTCTGTCTCTCATTCCCATTAGCAGCCATTGGCATGTTCCAGTAGAGAACGTTAGTAGAAGTAGAAGTGTAAGTGTTAGCTAAAAGCCGACTTCTTGTCTCTCATTCCCATTAGCAGCCATTGTTTACCTCCAAGGTAGTGCCTGGTGAGATTCTCCTGTGCGTGATTAAACAATAAAAATTTTGTTCAAAACGCCGTTGATTGAATGAAATAAACCAACGAAAGACGCCAGATGTTTCCTAAAAGCAAAAACGAAAGAAAGAACGCCAGATGTTTCTAAAGCAAAACGAAAAGACGCCAGATGCTTAACGAAAGACGCCACATGTTTTCTAAAGCAATGGTTCTTAAACAATGAAATTCACAGCGTACATGTAAAATTAAAGTGAGCTGCAAGTCGTCATAACTCATCGAAGCTTTAGTATAAACGCGCCCGATCTCACGTCGGTGATGATGTACTGGGCAGAATTCACGGAAGATTCACGGTTTACCGATGAACCTCCGCAGCTTCGCCCACTCATCATCATTCATCCGTGGATATGCTGTGATTTTTTTTCAGTCTTCGTCCTTGCTGCTTCAGATATTTCGGTGGCATTTTCAGTACTGTTTTTACATATTTGGATTATAACGGTGCGTTGCGCTAATTGGTGATAAAGCATCGACATATGTACACAGCGCAAAATGAACGAGGATAGATCAGAGGACGTCAGTGCATGTCTTGTGTCCTCTCATCTGTCCTCGTGCCTTTTGCGCTGTGTAATATGTCGATCCTAGATGATAGCGTTACCAGAAGCAGTGGCCATGGTATGGGTGAAACCAGGGTCTCGAGGTCGCTGTATGTTTGTTAGGAGCCGTCTTCATGCTACACATGCTATATATGTCTGCTTTTGAGTCTGTGAAGTTTGCCCATGGTCCAGTTGTTGCCGCTGGACCTCTGTTGTACGCCATTCTAACGTATTGATTACCATTGTACGGCATTTTCGAATTTTTTCGGCCAGAGTGGGTAGTAGGGCGGTACACGATCTTCTTATAAGACGTGGGTAATTTCCACATTTGCTAGTCATCGATCAGCGAAAATTGTAGACGGTCCGCGCGACATGACCTAGGGTTACGTTCCTAAGAGGTCTGAAAATAACACTTCTTTGAATAAAATTGGAACTGTCTAATAGCATGTAACCAGCATAGGACAGTGACGCAGATAGTACGTCATGCATGCCTGGGCTAGCAAGGTAGTTTTTCGCATAGATGGTTTTTTTCCTCTCCGTCGTCTCCCATACGTTTGTTGCGTGTAGGCGCTTCAAATTTAGCGACGGCGGTCGGTTCCAGTTATAAGGCGCAAGCCTTAGATGCCTCATCAAATACGGAAAGTAACCATCGGCGTCAATGCGAGTGATGCGAAAATTCGTTGTGGCATAACGACGTCACCGATAGCCAGAATTTCAGACGTCATTATGAAGTCACAATGATGCCGCTGTGACGTCACAATATAACGTTAAATGATGACATCATAACGTGACATCATCACTTGGTCATAGGTGGCTGATCCCGGAGGCACGTCGTCAGGTGCAGAAAGCTGAAAATGGCTCCGAACACTGAGGCAGTACAAAATCCACGCTAGGTGCAGAGATATTTCGAGGGCGGGAGGATGAATACAATACTGGCACGTGCGTGTCTTATTATAGCTTTTGCTGTATTCGGTTTTCGCCCACAAAGACTGTCAACAACGCTCAGCGCAAACCGCGCCTCATTGTTCGAGAAGCTTCCCGATTATTGTAGATCGTTTTGTTAAGATTGCTCGCAAGGCACAAACACTCGAGCTTATTCTGAGTTTGCGCGGCAATCAGCGATAACGCTGGAATATTCGACGTCACATGTATAAATACCGACGCGCTTCACCGCTTGTCAGCTGATCGACGGTCGACGCTCTGTTCGCCACTATCAGTGTGTTGCTGTAGTTCGACTTTCAGTTTCCCGGCCACAAGTTCGGCCTAATAAACAGTTTCATCTCGGACGTGCTGACTGCTGCCTTCGTCGACGTCACGACCACATGACATCTAGTGGAGGTGCTGTTCGTTCATGTTGCGGACGCCCCATCAAGCCGTGAAACCAGCCCACAGCGCGGAGAAGACATCGACGCCAACCACGACCAGCGAGCTAGCCGTAGGCAACAAGGTCTACGACCGGAGTACGGGCCTCTACCCGACAAGACTCGGAAGACTAAGGCCAAAACCACGACTGCGGCAACGATGACAACCACGGCGCCAGAAATCGCGATCGTGATGCAGCAGCCAGGGGAGCCGCCGATCTTTCGGGGATCATCATGTGAGGACCAGAGACGTGGCTCGAGTCGTACGAGAGGACTGCGGCCTTCAACAACTGGGACATCAGCGACAGGGGCGTAGCCAGGGGGGGGGGGGGTTGGGGGGGTTCAGACCCCCCCCCGAAATTTTCAGTTTTGCTTGCGTATATATACACGCACACATGCAAACACACGCACGAACATACATAAAGTATGGTTGAACCCCCCCCCCGAAAAAAATTTCTGGCTACGCCCCTGAGCAGCGACAAGTTACGCTATGTGTACTTCGCTTTGGAAGAAAGCGCCAGGACGTGGTTCGAGAACAGGGAGTCTACCCTGACAACGTGGGACATCTTCCGGACCAGCTTCCTCGCAGCGTTCACAAGCGTCGTGCGAAAGGAAAGGGCCGCCGCATTACTGGAGACGCGGGTCCAGCTCCCGAACGAAAAAGTGACAATCTTCGATGAAGAAATGACCAGACTCTTCCGCCACACCGACCCTAACCTGCCCGAGGAGAAGAAGGTCCGTTTCCTCATGCGAGGAGTAAGGCAAGAGCTCTTCGCTAAGCTCATGCCGAACCCAACCAAGACAGTCGAGGAATTTGTCTCCGAGGCCACAACAATCGAGAGCGCGTTGGAAACGCGCACCCGGCAATACAACCGCCGCTTGATCCAAGACAGCGCAGTGGTTCAAGCTATCGGCTCCGACGATAGGCGCGAGACCATAAGGGCCGTAGTGCGCGAAGAACTTAGTCGAATGTCCCGTCGTACCAGCCTCAAGATGCCTCGATCGCAGACATTGTCCGACAGGAAATCCAGCAGTCGCTGGGCGTCCTGAGTCAGCGCAGCCGCAGCTGCAACCACTGAGCTATGCTGCTGCAGCCCGGCGCAACGCCCCCCCCCCCCTCCTCGCCCACGTCAAGACGCCGCACCGACCCAGCAGTTCCGCCGCGAGGCACCACCGCCGCCACCGCCGACGTCATATCGCCCGCCAGCCGGCCAGCGATACATGCCGAGGAAGACCGACCACGCGCGCCCCTGACAACCGCGCCGCTCTGCTACCACTGTGGGGAGGCCGGCCACACGTACCGCTGCTGCCAGTACCGACAGATGCGCCGTGAACGCGCTGCGCCGCAGCCCGGCGAACGGTCTCGCGACATCGACGACTATCTCACCGGAACACAGTGGCAAGAACGACGACCTTCCCGCTCGCCGTCGCCCGGCCACTACAATCACCGCAACGCCAGCAGTACACTGGCCCAAACCGGGGCCGGTCGCCTAGCCCGTACCCGGAAAATAAGGGCTGCAACCGATGGAATGCGGTTGCTCTACGACGAAATGCCGAAGATCCTCCGCGGCCGCCGATGACGACACCGCGCGAAGACCTGCAGAACACGACGCGAAGCAGACGAAGCCCTACCGACGAAACTTCGCGGACCGATGATGACCTGACGACGCAGCGTGGAAGTACCGCAACAAATCGCGACGCAGCCGTGATCCAACGTCGCGACCTAACGCAACGCAAGGCGAGGGACTAGCGACTTCGACGTTCTCATCGACGGCCACAACGTCACCGCTCTCGTCGACACTGGGGCCGACTATTCCGTCGTCAGTGGGCCATTCCCCACCAAGCTGAAGCAAGTAAAAACCGCTTGGAGTGAACCAGAAATCCGGACAGCTGGAGGCCACCTGATAACGCGGATTGGTGTCTGCACGGCGAGAGTCACCATCAATAACCGGACTTATCCTGCGAGCTTTGTAATCCTACAAAACTTCTCCAAGGATGTGACACTTAGAATGGACTTCCTAAGTGACCACGGCGCCGTCATCGACCTGAGGTCTGAGTCGATAACACTAACCTCACACAAAGCGCTCCCGCCCCACGCGACGCCAGGGAACCATGCATTGAATGTGATAGAAGAGCAGGTGACCGTTCCGCCGTGCTCCAGCGCCATTATTTCCCTCGGCACCGAAAAACCTGCGAACTTTGAAGGCTTCATCGAGGGCAATCGGCACCTACTCCTGAACCGTCAAATTGCGTCGCAAGAGGTATAGCCGAGCTGCGTGACGGTAAAGCAAAGGTAGTGCTGACAAAGTTCAGCCACGAATATAGGCACCTCAACATTGGTACGACGGTCGCCTACATCGACAAATGTGTGCCGCCAGCAATGCTTTCGCCCTCTTCGATGCTGCCCAGCCTGCTACGACGAATCGAGGTCCCGTACCACATTTCGACGTCAACCCGAGCCTTCCGAAGGTGAAGCAGGACCAGATCAAAACCCTGCTCCTGCAATACAAGGACTGCATCTCGTCGTCGTCAAGAATTGGACAGACCCCGGTCGCGAAAGATCGCATCATAACAGAAGAAAGCGCCCGGCCAATCCGTCAGAGCCCGTACCGAGTTTCGACGCGAGAATGTGACGCCGTCAAGAAGCAGGTTGACGAAATGCTACGCGACGACATCATCCAGCCGTCCAAGAGTCCGTAGGCGTCACCTGTAGTGTTAGTGAGGAAGAAGGATGAGACCCTACGTTTCTGCGTCGATTATCGTCGCCTGAACAAAATCACAAAGAAGGACGTGTACCCTCTCATACGGACAGACGACGCCCTGGATCGACTCCACAACGCGAAGTACTTTTCTTCGATGGACCTCAAGACCGGCTACTGGCAAATCGAAGTCGACGAGAGAGACCGAGAAAAGACTGCCTCCATAGCACTGGACGGCCTGTCGAGTTCAAGGTCACGCCTTTTGGTCTTGGTCGGCACCTGCGACTTTCCAACGAGTCATGGATACAGTATTAGCTGGCTTGAAGTGGCAAACTTGCCTTGTTTACTTGGACGACGTCGTTCTGTTTTCCTCGAACTTCCACGAACACCTCCAGCGCCTTGAATCCGTACTTCAAGCAATCAAGAACTCCGGGTTCACCCTGAAGCCAGAAGAACGCCGCTTCGCGTACGAGGAGCTCTTTTTTTGGGGGGTCACGTGATCAGCACGACTGGAGTTCGCCCAGACCCGCAGACAACAGCTGCCAACGCCGCTTTCCCGCCACGCACCAAGAAGGCCGTGCGCCGATTTCTCGGCTTGTGCGCCTATTACCAGGCGCTTTGTCAAAGACTCTTCACGGATCGCGAGCCACTAACTCACCTCACGAAGAGCGACGTGGAGTTCAAGTGGGGAACGGCGCAAGTCGAGGCACTTCAAGAACTGAAACGACGCCTGCAGACGCCTCCGATACTTGCCCATTTCGACGAATACGCCGACACGGAAATCCACACCGACGCAAGCAGCGTAGGACTTGGCGCCGTCCTTGTGCAGAAGACTGGCGGACTGGAAAGGGTCATCAGTTATGCTAGCCGGTCGCTATCCAAGGCAGAAGCTAACTATTCCACAACGGAAAAGGAGTGTCTTGCCATCATCTGGGCTACATCGAAGTTTTGCCCTTACCTCAACGGCAGGCCCTTCAATGTTGTGAGCGACCATCACGGCTTGCGTTGGCTAGCTAACTTCAAGGACTCTTCAGGTCGCCTCGCACGGTGGAGCTTAAGGCTTCAAGAATTCAACATTACCATCGTTTACAAGTCCGGAAGAAAATACTCCGACGCTGACTGCCTGTCTCGTGCCCCCATCGACCGACCGCCGCTGGACGACCAGGATGATGACTGCTTCTTGGGAAGCCATATGTGCCGACGACTTCGCCGAACGACAGCGAGCCGACCCGGAACTCAGGGGCCTTGTGGAATGCCTCGATCGCAGTACCGGCGTGGCTCCGAAGGTATTCAAGCGAGGACTGGCGTCGTTTTTCTTGCGAAACCGCGTTCTCCCAAAGAAGAGCTTGCTCACCCCTTCAATCCAAACTGCCTGCTCGTGGTTCCTTCAGCATTGAGACCAATCCTCCAGGCCCTACACGACATCCCGACGGCTGTACACCTCGGTGTTTCCGCACGCTTGCATGAATACAGGAAAACGTACTAGTGGCCACGCCTTACCGCCGAGGTCGCTCGCTACGTAAGGACATGCCGACACTGTCAGCGATGCAATACATCACCAACAAGAGCAGCAGGGTTCTTAAACCGATCGAACCACCTCGCCGAATGTCCTAGGAGATCGGTATGGACCTACTGGGGCCGTTCCCTACGTCGACTTGCGGAAATAAATGGATCGTCGTAGCTACCGACTACCTCACCCGTTACGCCGAAAGGGCCCTACCTAGAGGCAGTGCCGCCCAGGTAGCGAAGTTCTTCATTGAACACATCGTCCTAAGTTATGGCGCCCCAGAGGTCCTCATCACCGACGGAGGTACGGCCTTTTCTGTGGAGCTAACTCAGGCGATCTTGAGGTACAGGCAGACATGTCACCGCCTGACAACCGCCTACCACCGCAGACCAATGGCCTCACCGAGCGGCTAAATAAGACCATCGGCGACATGCTGGCCATGTACGTTTACGTCGAGCACAAGACGTGGGATGCCATCCTTCCGTACGTTATCTTCGCATACAATACGGCCGTGCAAGAAACGACGCAGGTGACACCTTACAAGTCGGTCTACGGAAGGCGCCCAGAAATGACGCTCCACGCAATGCTGCCAACTGCTACAGGCGAAGACAATCTCGACGCCGCTGCTTATTTGCGACGCACCGAAGAAGCTCGACAGCTCGCCCACCTGCGCATCAAGAACCAGCAGAGGGTCGACAGCCGCCACAATAATCTTCGATGACGCCACATGGAATACCAACCCGGTGACCGTGTGTGGGTTTGGACGCCGATAAGCCGTCGGGGACTTAGCGAGAAGCTTCTTCGGCGATCCTTCGGGTCTTACAAGGTGTTTCGACGTCTCGGCGCTCTAGACTACGTGGTTATCTCTGACGGCATTACGAGCTCTCAACGGCGCCGTGCACGACCTGAAGTCCTTTTGCTTTATTATTGTATTTTGCTTGTACTTACTGCTTGGTGTACTTCCTAGCTTTAATATTGTACTTCCCTTGTGCATGCACTTGTTTTGCCCTTCCATGTTCTGTTACAAGCACCGCGACGATGCCGTTTCAGAGGGGGGCAATGCCACACACGGTCCTTTTTATGTTTTCTGTTACCGGCCCATTGCACGTGTAGCTGCGTCCTTGCGCAAAGCCCGTCAGAATGTCTGGGGACATTCCGGTTGTAGTAGACCATTTTGTCAAGATTGTGCTCATGACGCGAATAGTCAAAATTATTGCAGAGCTTGCGCGACCTCCAGTGATAAGGCTGGAAAGTTCGATGCGTGATTTATAAAATACGGCGCATCCCAGCGATGTTCAGTTTTATCGACGACCGACGCTCTCTTCGCCGCTATCAGGGTACAGTATGTATTGCTCTAGTTTGACGTTTCGTTTCCGGGCCACAAGTGCGGCCAAATAAAAAGTTATCTTGGATACACCGACTGCTGCCACACAAAAAGTGTGCGGCTAGTAACATCGCGGATTGGGGCGTCACAAAAGGGCACGATTTACCATGTGGGCAGCGATAACGTTGCGCCCACAGAGGAAGAAATTGGGGGAAAGTGCAACCCCGACGTGAAGGCTCCACAACGTAACCTACTCTCGGCAGATTAACCACCAGGGAAGTCTGACCCACGCGGAGATATAAGAGCTTGTGCTGCACGTCAGAGGCTTCTTTTTCTAGGAGCATCTGCCCGTGGGCGTCTTCAGGAAAATGCGATAGGGAGTGTGGCTTAACTAGTTGGTGGGTTGCCAAATCAGCTATGACAATTAAAGTCCGGCAAAGCGGCCCGAGGCACCCACTGAACACGTATCACTACAGTTGCGGAGGCAGCAAGATAGTGAAGCTGTCCGAGAGTGACGTAGACCGTTACACTTTGTGTATATTGTGGTAGCTTGCGTCGAGTCAGTACGAATGACGAGCTGTCAATATCTATCAGCATGTAGACAAGGAAGCAGGGCGGCCAATCCGCCACGTATGGCAGCAAGCTCGGCAAGGCGTGGGCGGGATCCGCAAAATGCGACCACATCTGGCCAGCCTCTCGTAATAATGGGCACAGAATAGCGGTATGAATTGTGGTTCTACTAACACTGAAATCAGTATAGGCTATGACAGTGGGTTTATCTGGGTCATCGGCACGATAAATGCGGGAAACTTGGGCGGTCGCCTGGCCTAGGACTGGGCTGTAAAGGTGTTTTCGCTCAGCTGCATTTTATTCACAATGCCCACGAACTATAGGTGGTGTGCCGTGCGATTCAAGATGGCGCCCAGAGGAGGATCAACCCGTTTGATACCGTTTGTTAGCATAGGAACAGATAGGACGTGTGAACGTGCTGCCCGTGCCACTTTCACCGGATGAAGTCATCAGCTGCACTGAAATGGTTATGAGACCAAAATATTTTCCCAAACCACGGAAAGTGATAAGTTCTCGCCACCATTTATTTGCTGCGGTGTGAAAGGTTCTATATAAGCTCCATTACCGTGCATGAACGATGCTTTGCGAAATCCTGTGCGTGCTACAGAAAACTGCATGACCTAGAATGGACGTATGAACTGAGCAGCACTCCGATGTATACCTGTGCGCCGCCGCGCCGCGCCGCCACCGCCGCCTGCTTTTGGCCACGCCTCTCGCACCACCGCCGAAGCACCAAGAGAGATCACGCCGCCACCGCACCATAATTGCGGCGCGCCGCCGTTGTCATTTCTTTATTCCGAACGACGAATCTGCACACAAAATACAGCACATCGCCGGGGGAGCTCTTCTCGACGTGTCCATGTAATGGACTGTCCATTTCAGCTCGGGGGGCAGTGCGCCCCCTGTTTCCGGTTCTTGTTCTGCAGCGTCATCATGGCATCACGAAGTTTTCAAACACTCTTTACACAAATGATAGGGGCGGAATGCGCTTCGACGCAACGAACGCAGCCCTCAGAGACCTGATTTTGGGTGCACATGTCTTATGATCGTGTTAGCCATCGATTTAGGTTTAATGCCGCCGCCCGTCTAACGCACCTGTGAAGGTCGGTACGCATTCCCTGCATCGTTCTCACACGTCTGGGACACATTCATATGCCAATTCAGACTTGAAAAGTTTCTGTTTCTGCGCATTTCATTCGCTCTCTTCTTGCGCTAGGAATGTGCTGGCGGGCTCGGTGCGGCGACATGGTCAAAATCGAGGTGACATCACGGCTCACCGCTTTTTCGAGTAACTGAGTGCGCTCTGGCGAAATGGACTGTGGACATCTCCTTTGGTTGAACGCATGGAGAATAACTCCCCGGAATTTGTCGTATCTTTTTCTTCTCCAGAAGTTTCACGAGTATCGCCCGACCTCAACGATGCGGCGTCCTTCAGCTTTAAAGGGTGATGACCCAACAAGTTGGATAGCATATTCTTGGAGTCTTGGACGTAGTACACTGCGCATAGATAAATAAAATAGATAACACACACACACGCACACACACACACACACACACACACACACACACACACACACACACATATATATATATATATATATATATATATATATATATATATCGATGCGTTAGTACATGTCTTTCCTTTCATTCTCACTCGAGTAAATCAAGAAATATATACAGAAGTAAAGACAACGGAAAACAGAATATAGCAGAGCTAGTGGTAGGTATTCATGTTAACAAGAAAGGACGTGGAAACACGGACATAAGAGGACAGTCAAGAGAGTGAACACCTATCTCTTAGGTAGATAACTACTTGCACTTGATTGATAGGTATCGCCTCTTGCGTGGGAATGCGCAGATAAATATTTGTGTCTACCTTCTTTTCCGCCGCTGTGTGATTTTTCAGTTGTTAGCGACGTTTCTGGTGTATTGACTACTCTCCTGTGTCCGTGTTTGCGCGCCTTGGTTTTATAAAGGGTCCCAAAACAACCTCTGAAACTACAAAGAAAAAAAAGCGCGTTATTCTATCTTGGCGTTTCTTGTCTTTTGGTGCACTTCGTGACGCCAGAACGGTGATTCAGGTGACATCACCAGGGTACATGCTCTCAACTAGTCCATAAACGAGAAGTGTACAGAAGCATTAGAACGCTTGCAATGGGCCGTGCTCTTGAGTGCCTTCTAGTGGGTCGCCCTCTTCGCCTCTTCTCGGAGAGCACGCCCCTCGTGCTCTGCTCGTGAGAGATTGCGAGTCTGCGCTCCGTCGTTACTGTCGTCGCTGCGCATCGTCGCCGTCGATCCCGCCGTCAATAAACGCCTTTACAAATTGATGGAGAGTGCGGTACCGTCCCCACAACTTCGGTCTCCATCTGACGCCCCTGGAGCTTCGATCCCGTACCGTGCCATCTACCATGCCGCAAGACGCCGCTCAGCAAACGCCGCCTCCTGCCCCGACCGCTTGTCCCGGTGTCCCCCGTATCCGCAACCCTCCTATCTTCACCGGCGCGGATGGCACTGACGTGGAGGACTGGCTCACGATTTACGAACGGGTGAGTGTCCCCAATAAATGGGACGAAGCAGGCAAGCTGAGCAACTTGGTTTTCTACCTCGCGGGTGTGGCCGGCATGTGGTACAACAACCACGCATTCGATTTCCCGACGTGGTCCGCTTTCAAGACCGCCATCATCAACGTGTTTGGCCGCCCTGCCGTTCGTAAGCTGCAGGCCGAACAGCGTTTGCGAGACCGAGCTCAGCAGGCCGGCGAAACCTTTACCAGCTACATTGAAGACGTCCTCGATTTGTGTAAGAAAGCCGACGCCACCATGTCGGAATCTGAAAAGATGAGGCACATTATGAAAGCATCGACGACGATGCCTTCACGATGCTGCTCGCAAAAACCCCAGCACTGTGGCCGAGGTCATCACGCCCTGCCAGAGCTACGAGAAACTGCGTCGGCAGCGGTCGATGACCCGTCGCTCTCCATCCCGCGACGCCGAGCTCGCTGGCTTGTGACCATATCCGACCACTCCGCCTTGCTCGCAGAGGTGAAGTCATTCGTGCGCGAGGAAATCGCGCGCCAGTTCTCTCTGCTGGACTTTGCTCAACCTCAGTACGTTCACCAGCCGTCAACCACTCTTCTCCCTCCCCTCCGTCGAGCGATTGAGCTGGAAATCGCGGAGGTCATGCCTGAGTACCACCAGCACCATCCCGCTCCTGCACCACTGAGTTACGCCCAAGTTGTCGCAAGGACGTCCCCAGTAATACCTACGGCAGGCCCACATAGTTACGCCGAAGCCGCCGCTAGACATCAGTCCTTCGAAGCGGCTGTACCGGCTACCTACACCGACCGTAATGCAGAAACCACGACCGCAGCCCACGATGCAGTCATATCAGTCGCTACCCCGTCAATCACGTCCTGCGCCATGGGCGGGACCTGCTCCAGCAAACCGATGGCGCACACCTGACAACCGCCCCATATGCTTCGCATGCGGTTACGCCGGCCACGTGGCGCGTTATTGCAATCGCGTCCAGCCGCCTCAAGTCGTGTCGCCCACCACCAGCCAGACGAACCGCACATTTTACGCCCCACCTACGCCTCTGTCACCGACGTCACGCCAAGTTCCATCTACTCGGCGCTCTCCGTCTCCCCGACATCGCTCACTGTCGCCGATGCGCCCGCGTCCGGTCGCACGCGACCAGGAAAACTAGTCGTCGCAGTCCACGAGGCAAGGGCTGCGACGCTATCGAACTGCGAAAGCCCTCAGCGAAGCCCATCGAACGTAATAGACGTTTTTGTGGACGGTGTTCGCGCATCTGCCTTTATCGACACTGGAGCCGCCGTATCCGTTATGGACGCTAAACTAAGCCACCTGCTACGAAAAGTGACGACGCCACTTTCCGGTCTTTCCCTCCGTACAGCCAGCGCCCAATGTATTCACCCGACAGCGGTATGCACAGCCCGTGTCATCATTCAGGACACTCTGTAAGCCGTCGAATTCATCATAATTTCCTCATGCTCTCACGATGTCATCCTGGGATGGGATTTTCTCTCCCGCCACGACGCCGTCATTCACTGCGCGCCAGCCGAAATAGAGCTTTCACCATTCTCAGATTTGACGCCGCCAGACAGTTCATCGGCTGCGACCAAGGTATTCGTCAAAGACGACATCACAGTTCCTGCAAATTCGTCAACGGCTGTGTCAGTCTACTGCACCGGTTTCTGCGACGCCGTTGCACTCCTTTCTCCATGTGACCGCGTTTTCACTAGGAAAGGCTTGTTGGTGCCATTTGCGACCGTGGAAATCACTCAGGGCGACACGGATATTATTGTGACCAACCATCCCCGTTCATTGTTACGTTGGTGCGAGGGGAATGTCTCGGCAGAGCGGAACCCCTCGAAGACGCCCAAGTTTATAGACGCACCGGGTGACACGCACTGCGCCAGCTCCCGTACGCTCAGTGCTGTTTCCACGTCCGATTCGTCACCTGCTGATGTGTTTAGGTCCTCCATTGCTGACAACCTCACATCATCAGTCCAGCGTTCCCAACTTCTGTGCCTGCTGGAAGAATTTCGTTCTTCTTTCGATGTCGGGCAAACTTCTCTCGGTCGCACTTCCGTTGTTACCCATCGCATCGACACTGGCGCCCAACCACCACTGCGGCAACGTCCATATCGCGTGACGCCAGCACAAACGCCGGGTCATTAATGAACAAGTCGACGACATGCTTCGACGCGACGTTATTCGGCCGTCGGACAGCCCATGGGCGTCTCCCGTTGTTCTCGTTGCGAAGAAGGACGGTTCCGTGCGGTTCTGTGTGGACTACCGACGGCTCAACAAGATCACCTCGCAAGGATGTTTACCCGCTGCCGCGAATCGATGACGTGATTGATAGTCTGCAAGGAGCCGAATTCTTTTCATCTCTTGATTTGCGCTCGGGGTACTGGCAAGTACCCATGGCGGATGACGCTCGACCGAAGACAACCTTTGTCACGCCCGACGGCTTGTAACGAGTTTAACGTCATGCCGTTTGGTCTGTGTAATGCGCCCGCGACATTCGAGCGCATGATGGACACCGTTCTGCGCAACTTGAAATGGCACACGTGCTTGTGTTACCTGGACGACGTCGTCGTTTTCGCTCCGGACTTCTCCACGCATCTCCAACGTCTGCGGCATGTTCTGACGCGTTTGCGCAACGCAGGCCTTCAACTGAATCTGAAGAAGTGCCGATTTGCAGCGCGGCAGCTGACAATCCTCGGCTACGTCGTATCCAAGGAGGGAATCCTTCCCGATCCGGCCAAGCTTCGGGCCGTGGCCGAATTTCCCAAACCTACGTCCGTCAAAGAACTGCGCAGTTTCGTAGGACTGTGTTCGTACTTTCGACGCTTCATACGAAACTTCGCCACCATCATATCGCCGCTGACGAAGCTCCTTGGAAGTAACGGACCCCTAAATTCGAGGTCGTCCGAGTGCGATAACGCGTTCGCAAAGCTCCATCGTTCGTTGACGTCTCCTCCCATACTACGCCACTACGATCCTACGGCCCCAACGGAGGTACACACGGACGCCAGCGGTGTAGGCCTTAGCGCTGTTCTTGCGCAGCGCAAACCAGGGTTCCCCGAATATGTCGTGGCATACGCAAGCCGTACGCTTACCAGAGCCGAGACCAATTACACAGTCACGGAAAAAGAGTGCCTGGCGATCATCTGGCCCTTACAGAGTTTCGACCTTATTTGTATGGTCGCCCATTTGATATCGTCACCGACCATCATGCACTATGCTGGCTGTCGTCATTGAAGGATCCCTCAGGCCGTCCTCGCCCGCTGGGCACTTCGACTGCAAGACTACGACATCCGCGTGCTGTACTGCAACGGACGCCAGCATGCTGACGCCGAAGCCCTCTCGCGCTCTCCCTTGCCTGCCGACAATACCCCCTGCTCAGTATCTCACATAGCTCTTGCTTCAGTCGACGTTCACACCATTGCTACCGGACAGCGCAAGGATAATGGATCACCTCGCTGATCGACTTGCTGACGGATCCGTCGGCAACACCATCCACTCGCGCGTTGCGTCGTCAAGCCCACCAATTCGCATTCGTGACGACCTACTGCACCGACGCAATTATAACGCCGACGGCCGCCAGTGGCTACTAGTGATACCCCGCAGTCTGCGTTCTGAAATATGCGAGGCCTTCCACTCTGACCCGCAATGCGCGCACTCTGGTGTATCCAAAACTTACCACCGCATTCGACAACGATACTTCTGGCGAGGGATGTACCGCTACGTGCAGAAGTTCGTTCGCTCCTGCCTCGATTGCCAACGCCGAAAACCTGCAACGCACGTGTCGCCAGCAGGTCTACAACCATACCTTGCCCTAACCGTCCGTTTGGGCGCAGTGGCATCGATTTGTATGGACCACTTCCTCTGACTTCGGCTGGTAACCGCTGGGCCATCGTCGCTGTTGACCATCTAACGCGATACGCCAAAACCGCCGCCCTCCCAGCGGCTACATCGCGCGATGTGGCCTCCTTCCTGCTCCACCGATTCATGCTGCGTCAGGTCCGCCCCAGGAGCTGCTCAGTGATCGAGGCCGTGTCTTCTTGTCGGAAGTCGTCGAAGCCATTCTCAAAGAGTGCAACGTCGTTCACCACAAAACTACTGCTTACCACCCGCAGACGAATGGCCTCACCGAACGCTTTAACCGCACGCTCGGCGACATGCTCTCAATGTACGTCGCAGCCGACCACACAACTGGGATGTTATTCTGCCCTTTGTCACGTACGCCTACAATACCTCCTCTCAGAGCACTACTGGTTTCTCGCCATTTTTCTTATTGTACGGCAGGCACCCCGTCGCACACAATCGACACCATCCTTCCCTACAGGCCGGATCGATCTGAATGTGCGCCTATTTCGGACACAGCCAGGCTTGCTGAAGAATGTCGCGAGCTTGCGAAGACCTTTATAACGCACGAACAAGAGCGGCAGAAGAGCATTCGCGGTGGCACCACCACTTCTGAGTCCACGTTCCTCCCTGGAGCGCTCGTGTGGCTCTCGGTCCCGACCGCTGCAACTGGCCCTCTCTTCCAAACTGCTGCCCAAATACGAAGGCCCCTACCGTGTCGTCGAACGCACGTCCCCGGTCAACTACCTGATTGAACCCATTGAGCCATCTTCGGACATGCGCCGTCGAGGGCGCGACATTATGAATGTGGAGCGCCTCAAGCCCTACCATGACCCGCTATAGTGACCAGCTGTTAGGTCGCCGGGCGGCTCCCTTTGCGTACCTGGGGTAATTGTACAGAAGCATTAGAACGCTGTAATGGACCGTCCTCTTGAGTGCCTTCTAGTGGGTCGCCCTCTTCGCCTCTTCTCGGAGAGCACGCCCCTCGTGCTCTTGCTCGTGAGAGTCTGCGAGTCTGCGCTCTGTCGTTACTGTCGTCGCTGCGCATCGTCGCCGTCGATCCGCCGTCAATGAACGCCTTTACAGAAGTAACAGTTGTGACTTGTCCCCCACACTGTTTGCCAAGCGGTCGCCCACTCGTTCTTGCTTGTCTCGCATGACTATCATGCGCGATTAACTGATTTCGCTACATTTTGTGCGTTTGTGACTGCGCATACAGAGATAACAGGACTGTAGCCGACAAGCGCGAAATCCTGATAGGTTCAACGCTTGTGCAGACATTGTACGTGTGCTTTATGAAGAAATAAGCCGCGAGGAGCTGTCCCCTGTAAGAAGGGTAGTGAAAGCGAGAACGAAACAAATGGAAAAAGGCGCCGGACTATATTGTTATGCGCACAGGAGAGGTTTAAGAGGGTATTTATTGAGCACCGATCAAGGCACAAACGACCGTGGTGATCGCAGAAGTCTCTTCTTCCGCTTCTCTCGGTTCTCTCTGACAGTGACACTTCGTAACATTCCTCGTGACATGCCTTTTGAAGAGCTTGTTCTTGGCGGCCGATTTCAGTTGTTCATAAGCTAGTGTATTTTAGATGTATTGACAATATCTCTCTAGATCAAATTCTCTCTGAGCGCGCTTTGTATTATGTACGTAAAGGTGTGTGCGGTGGTAAACCTGCAGTCGCCTGGGTAGTGTGTTGTGTCGTTAAATCTGCCACACATGTGCGCCGGATTCGTGATGGTGCCCCGCTGTGAGGTTGCTGTTTTGGGGGGTCCTGATGAATCTGCGTTTCCGTTGTTGATTGTCTCGTAGCTGATAGCCGTTGCTGGTCTTTGTGATCTGTTTAAGTTTTCGTTTTTTTTTTGAGAACGAACCACAATTGGAAGTTACCGCCAATCCCGTGTCTTGTGTCATCCTTGTTCCTTTTCCGCTATGGCTTTTTCTTCAAAAGATTACACGATAGTTTTGCAGAAAATCTTAGTGCTCTAGCAGACCTGCTTTGTCGATAAATCACGCTGTCTTTGAGTCGTGGATGAAAACGACAGCTTTCAGTCTGCGAGAATGAGACTCGTGTAATTACCAGTTATGCAGCTGTGTGTATACAAAACACTGCTACTTTACCATCCAGATCCGTGGGACGAAGGAAAAGCAATGAAGCTGGCCACAACACTTGTTTTGTCGTGCAAAGACGAATTTCTCCGTTTCAACTTGCCAGCTTTAACCGCCCTAAAGGTATCCACTGAGTTATACATTTTATACGGTGGACTTCTAATACCAATATGGAAACCCTATTAAGAATCCAGAAAAAGTGTGTTTGTGTTATCCATAACCTCTCGATGTGTGAACACACTTCTGAGCACTTTGAGCAGGATCGTATTTTGCATATCGGGAATATGTATAAACAAAAGCTATCTGAAAAACATTTTTAGAATTTAAAAGTAACCGCGAGAACTTCTTTTCGACGTGTACAATGCCTCAACAAATTATACTTTAAAGATCTAGGAACCTTGTTAAACCAAAACACCAACCATTTACGGTAACCAACTATTACAATGGTAAATTCCTAATCTTCTCAATGATGAACATGAGTTATTTGATATTATGGGACATTCTCCAACTCTGTAAACATTTTAAAAAAAATCAGAACGGTACTTTTTTCGGAAATTAATTTGTTTGTTTCGAGTGCTACATAATATTATTATATTTCATCTATTTGTTGCTGTGTTGTCAAAACTGTAAATAAATTTCAACTTCAGTTTTCACCATGTAGCAACAATGTGAATTTTCAGACGAGTGTTGCGAGCACTCTGGCCAACAGTTTTGTTACCCATGCTTGACGTAGTTACGACATGCGAGCGAAGGATCTCTGGCGAATGCAGTCTCGGACGATAATAAAAATATGAGAATCATCTTTTTTTATCGTAGAAAATACTTGTAAAATATTCTAAAGTACTCATTCTAGAAATATTGGTTCATTTAATTTTATGCAGACTTAATTTGAGCGCAAGATCTTAATTCTGGAGGCAGTCTGTCAGCAAGATAGAGAAGGCAGTTCTATTCTACGCTGCAGAGTAAGAAATTCGCCTTTAAAAACAGCCGCAGCTCCTTAAAAAGAGCCCGCTGTAAAAATATAGAGTGCGTCATCTACGCTGGCGTGATGTAGAACTATAAACGGTACTTTTGCAACCAAGCTGTCTTGCCTGCCATGTGCCGTTGTCGTCTTCGTAGTAGAGTAGCAGTAGCAGTAGTAGTAGTCGTCACGGAGGTCACGTGACAGAGAGGAAATTGCATAAGTACGTAAAACGAAAAACGTTGAAGGTTATGCTTACGGATGACCATGATGATTATTTGTCCTACCGAAAGTCGTCGCCATATCTTCATCATCATACATTACAGCTTCGCTGTGCGACGGTTTCATGGGCGGGATGGTCACGTGATCTGCGAGGAACTTATATCACGGATAGGGTAGAGAGGAAGGGGTCTCGTGAGAGGAGGAGAGGAAAAGGGGTCACGTTCTGAAGCTAACGTAAGGTGGTGATTGAAAGAGTAGTCTGAAGGGGGGATCACGTGATGAAGTTTACGTAAGGCGGGCGATTCAAACAGTGAATTGTGAAGGGGCGGCGGGTCCCTGAATGGCCGGGGTGAATGGCGGGGGGTGACAGGAAAGAATCAGCAAAAAGAGAAGAGCCTAGGCTACGCCAAGCTGACCACAGCCGTTGACCGGGACTAAATCCTGAAACAAAAAAGAAACCTCGAAGTAATGGTCAGAACGAAAGGAGAGACTCGAAGGGACGGAGTGAAGGGGCAACAGCTTCGCTGCCCGAAGGCTTTCGCGGCATGGAACTGGCTGGAACTTTTTTTTTTAGTTGTTCACAACACGACATCCGCAGTTGGTTGTCAAATGTAAGCGCCCACCCTGTCGGTTTCCTTTTCTTCTTGCTGCAGTTTCCGGTGCTTATGGACCCGCACTCTTTTGATTTTGTCTGTGGATTCTCCCCAGATTCAGTCTTTAAATTCCCTTGAACCTAGCATGTATTACGCGTTTTTGTATATATTCCCCTGGATATGCCGTTCTTTAACCAGCATTTTTTGCCTTACTCTATACTGTATATATCGTGCTTCTTGTTTTTTATCTCTAAACCCACACATGCTGTAATTTCGCTACAAATCTAAGGGCTTGTTTATCTGATTTGTCTGCTTTTGATTTTTTCCCCATCTTTTTCCGTATTTTCTATTGCTTGTACTGAAATCATTGTACTGCCCACCTGCCACGCTCTCGAAACGGAGTAGCAGCAGTGTGTAAATAAAAAAATCATGGGCCCACACGCCGACCCGTTTTCCTTAATTATGCAATATAGTGCAGGTACGCGAGGTACACGCAGTTTGCACGACGAAATGCCAGTTTCTTCCAGGCGCATAATAACCACATTTATAAAGACTGCGGATATGACGCGTCCCGCCATGAAACGGCTTTGCGAATGGGCTCAACAAACGCGCGGTTTTCTCGCATGTGCATCAAGGGAGGACCAGTGAGTTTCCTGGTAATGTGCGCGCTGTTTGTGCAACTGTCTTTTTCTGAAGGCAAATGGTAGTGACTTCACAATGGTCTGTCGTAATAATACTACCTTCTGGTCAAATACGAGAGCTGTGAATAGTTAGGCGGTCTGACTCGTGCTTGCAGTTGCACCACTGCGACACTGAGCGCGTGGGCCCACCGCTCCGTAGCAGTCATTAAACGCGTTAATGGTTCTCCCTCAGGAGATCGTCATCTTCAGCAGCATAACTACACCCACTACATGTAGTCTAAAAGGCCTTCCCCATTCTACTCAAATCTACCGGTCCCGTATTAGCGCGCCCAAGTGGTCCCCGAAAGCTTCTTCATCACATCTGCCATCCTATCAGCTATGCCAACGTACATAACCACTGATACCCTCAGGGCGCACATTCGACACTCCCGGTACATTCGCACCATCTCGCATCTTAACTTTCAAAAGGCCGTATGCAACATTCAGCCACATTATTGCTGCCCAAGTACTTCTTTGCCCTCGAACTATATGCGTGCAGTAAGACCGTCCTCGCCTTTAGGATACCTACATCGACCTGAAGTGCGCCTTAAAGGACACTAAGAGAAACAATGAATGGTTTAGATTGATAAATTGTGCTTGGAGAACTCTTGTGTAGTTTATTTCACCATCATAGGTTTATTATAAGACGAGGAAACCAAAGTCAAAGTTCCATTTTTAAATTCGCGTCGAACTTTGAAATTCGTGACGTAAAAAATTTCAAGAGCATTTAACGTATTTTGGCGCCACTGGCTCGACGAAATTTCCTCAAACTCGTTATGTCAAGTCTCTGCCCCCTCAGAGGACAATGTGCTCGATTTAACCGATTAGGAACTACATAGGCCCAAGCAGGCGCCACAAAAAATATGTGACGTCCCCACAGCAAATGGTGCGGGAATTCCAAGGTGGCGTCGCCACCTGTATTTTCTTTTGCGCGTTTTCTCGCTTATTAGTGTCTTCTCGCAGCAAGCGTGGTGTTTTTGGTATCGTGGAAGACTACTTTACTAATGCGAGAGAAATCGTTTCGCTCTTGAGTGTCCCTTTAACATAGCTGAAGTTACGAAGAAGAATGTCGTCGGTTGGCCTTTAAAAGGTCGCACTACTGTATTTACATGAGATGTGCAGTGCTCACACCCATATTTAAAATTATAGTTCTGTTACGACTTCCGACACAACCGCCGCTGTAATTTTCCGGCAGATCTTTACAATACAGTTCAAAATGTTTCACGCAACCTCAACTACAGCTGCTTAATTAGTCGCCCTCCGTGCTGCTCTTCAGTTTGCCGTAGAGCAGACACCTCATCTGTGGTCTATCTTATGCGATAGCAAAGCAGCCCTCCAAATTCTACCCCCGCTTTACGTCATGGCTCACATGGGCAGCTCATAGCGGTAATCAGACAAGTCAACCCTGAAGCAATAGACAAAGGAACGAAGTAATATTCTTATTCCAGTGTCTGCCTAGTCACTTTGGCATTCAGAGAAATGATGAAGTGGACACAGCTGCTCGATCCAGTGACGAGGCGTCAGCAGCATTGCATTCCCCTTGCAAGATAGGACGCCGCCGAAGAACTTTGTGAATTAGCCCGTCGTCTAACGTTGGACTTGTGGAATCCACCGACATTTACAAGTGCACAGATGCACACTTGGACCCTGATCTCAAACTACGATCCTGTCCAGTCTATCACGATGCGACTTACCCTGCTGGTTTCGTCTGTGGCTTGGAGTGGCCTTCTCAAATGCCTATTCATTTATGATTCGAACGGCTGACAGCCTGTCATGTGAAGTCTTTGCGTGCAGCGAAAAAGTCGCGAACATTCTCTGTGAGTGCACCCGCTTCACTTTCGAAAGAATCGTCCTCTCGACCACACTAGACCATCTGAACACCACCCTCACACGAAGAAACAAAATCATAGGGCCCAGGGTACTCGGTCTCAACTCGAGCTGCTCCGAGGGCGTTGTTGCGGTTTCTTCAAGCAACCGGGCTGCGTGACAAACTGACTTTCGGCAGACTTGTCACTGTGTGTTACAGGACGGTTCTGCGGTCATGACTATTTTTTCTCACGTGCTGTGGTCACAAACTCTTCTTCTCTTTCATTCTTCTACACCCCCTTTCCCTTCCAAGTACCGGGTAGAAAACCAGAGGCTTCCTCTTGTTAACCTCTCTGTCTTTCCTTTATCTTTTTCTCTCTCTCCCTCCCTGTCACCTCACGTTCTGCCGCCCCCTGCGGTGTTTGCGTTGTCTTCAAATTAGACCACCGGTGATCTTGTTTCCGATCACATGCACTGCTCATGTCTGTTTCTTTCTTTGAATCAGGTGTCAATAAAAGCTCGTTCCCACCACCACAAAAGCAAAGGTAGTGCGACCGAATTAGTCGCAAAGCGACGGGTCCCAAGAGTCGCAAAAGGGACGCTTTGGTCGCAAAGCGACTGCTTTGTTCAGTCGATCGCAGCTCGGTGTTCTTAGTCGCGCGGCTGCAGCCGCAAAACTGCTGAGCCAATCAGAGGCGCAGCATGAAAATCATGGCATGTATGTCATGTACACCATGATTTACATGACATGGTTCGGGGAGCTCCCTGCTGTTTAAAAATAATAAATATAGACGAAAACTGGTATGACA
>NW_023616001.1:0-60001 GCF_013339695.2 Rhipicephalus sanguineus
CGAACATAAATGGCAGGTAATATCATGAAAATCATGACACGCATGTCACGAACAGCATGATTTACATTCCACGGCCTTTGGGCTCTTGCGGCCGTTCCGTTAATTTCATATATACCAAAATTGGTACGGCGTGAGAAGAGTTCATGTTGAAAATAATGACAGGTCCGAACATGCAAATCATGACGCGCATGTCATGTGCAGCATGATTTACAGGACATGGTCTCGGGGCGCTCGCGGCCGTTTAAATGAAGGGATACATACGAAAACTGCTATGACGAGACATTTTTGTATGACGAACATAACTGACACGTGGTAACATGAAAATCATGATATGCATGTCATGTATGACATGATTTACATGCCACGCTCATGGCGCACTCGCGGGCGTTTCGCTAGATTGATATACACCAAAATTGGTATTGTGCGATGTGACTTTATGACGAACATGAATAACAGGTGGTAGCACGAAAACCATGACATCCATGACATGTATGTCATGATTTACATGCCACGCTCATGGTGCATTCGCGTCCGTTTCGCTTGCGTGATATACACCAAAATTGGTGTAACGCGACACGACTGTATGACGAACGTAAGTGAGACGTGGTAACATGAAAATTATGACATGCAGGTCATGTACGACCTGATTTACATGCCACGCTCATGATGCGCTAGCGGCAGTTTCAGTAGATTGATATACACCAAAATTAGTATTGCGCGATGTGACTGTATGAATAATATGAATGATAGTTGGTAAGATGAAAACCATGACATGCATGTCATGTATGTCATGATTTACATGCCACGCTCATGGTGCGTTCGCGTCCGTTTCGCTTGCGTGATATACACCAAAATTGGTGTTACGCGACACGACTGTATGACGAACGTAAGTGAGACGTGGTAACATGAAAATCATGACATGCAAGTCATGTACGACCTGATTTACATGCCACGCTCATGATGCGCTAGCGGCAGTTTCAGTAGATTGATATACACCAAAATTGGTATTGCGCGATGTGACTGTATGAAGAACATGAATGACAGTTGGTGAGATGAAAACCATGGCATGCATATCATGTATGTCATGATTTAATTGCCACGCTCATGATGCATTTGCGGCCGCTTCGCTAGCTCGATGTACACCAAAATTGCTATTGCGCGAAGCGACTGTACGACGACGGTAAATGAGACGTGGTAACATGAAAATCATGACATGCATGACATGCACGACATGATTTACATGTCATGCTCATGACGCACTCGTGCCGTTTCACTTGCTTGACAAACCAAAATTGGTATTGCGCGACGTGACTGCATGATGAACGTAAATGAGAGGTGGTAACAGGAAATCATGACATGCAGGTTATGTATGTCATGATTTACATGCCGCGCTCATTCTGCATTCCCGGCCGTTTCGCTAGCTTGGTATACACCAAAATTCGTTTTGCGCGACGCCACTATATGACGAACGTAAATGAAAGGTGGTAACATGATAATCATGACATGCATGAAATGTACGACATGATTTACATGCCATGCTCATGGCGCACTCGTGGCCGTTTCGCTAGATTGATATGCACCAAAATTGGTATTGCGCGATGTGACTGTATGAAGAACATGAATAACAGGTGGTAACATGAAAACTATGACATGCATGCTATGTATGTCATGACTTACATGCCACGCTCATGGTGCATTCGCGGCCGTTTCGATAGCTTGATATACGCCAAAACTGGTATTGCGCGATGTGACTGTATGATGAATATTAGTGACAGGTGCTAACATGAAAAGCCATAATATTCATATCATGTATGACTTTATTTACATGCTCTACTCATGGTGCACTCGCGGCCATTTCGCTCCTTTGATATACACCAAAATTGGTATTGCGCGATGTGACTGTATGACGAACATAAATGAGAGGTCTTAACATGCGAATCATGTTATGCATGTCACGTGCGGTATGATTTACATGCCACTCTCATGGTGCGCTCCCGGCTGTTTTGTTAACGTGATATATACCAAAATTGGTATGGCGTGACACGAGTGCGTGATGAACATAAAGGACAGGTCATGCATTTATATACCAGAATATGCGTTTCATTGGCATGATGTACACTAGATTGTGCATGCATGCGTGCATGGCAAACATGCGATATATGGTGGACTAGATGACATGGCATGAATGTTTTCATTTGGCTCAAAGACAAACAAGGCGATGTATGCAGCTCTTTGCTGGCTGCTTCGCATTACATCGATTCCCACAGTTCGTGGGATCTGCCGATTTTTGTCTCCTAGCGATTTGCACCGTTGCACCGAATACATGGATGCGCCTTTGTGCGCGACTTCGGGGGCAATGCTAACGGAGAAAATGTTTAAAAAGTACTTCGTGTTCACCAGATGGCGCGCAGAGTCAGCAGCGTGTATAGTTGCTGTAAATATTCCCCTTGGGGAACACAGCTACGCGTTTGATAGAGCTCGCCGCTCGCGCCCCCATCCGCCAAGCGTGCTCATGTGCGCAAAAAGCATTCTTCTGAGGAAAAGTCAACTTCATTACAACGTCTCATTTCATGGTCCGTTTCATATTTACAGTGAATGAGGCAATGCAAAATTTGCGATTCGCAAAACTGCGTATTGGGCAGCACTGTTTATGGCCAGTACCTTCACTCATCCGCTTGTATTTTCAGAGCCCCAAATAAACTCTCCATCTTTCAAAAAAATCTGCAAAAGCAACAGTGACATTCACAACAAAATGCTTTAATGATCCTGGATAGTACTGCTGCATTCGTCGTCCGTCGAAATCGGCACTGCAGGTCAGGTGCGGCGGGAGTTCAATACTATTCATTATTGATTTCACTGCAACAGGAGTTACAGTACGTTCCAGTATGCAAATCCCTATATACGTAATGCACATAACCTTATTATATAGCGTAACTACAAATATCATTGGCTAAAATTTTGCGACTAAAGCTTCGATTACATTCAAAATATGTACGGCTTCTCGCCCGCTGTGTAACAGCTGACTACCCTGAGACCGAAATCAGAGCGGAAAAGAAAAGATGCGAATTTGCGCTTGTGAATATAAAAAATATTCATTTTACAGATCTGGCAGAACAACATCATACATACCGACCTCAGTGCAGTACCAAAGTTTGAAGCCTCATCCAGTGTCTATTGCGCCACATCTACGTAGATCTGCTTAAAATTCTCGCTATATTTCGTTATTCATAAAATACGATGTGCAGATAATTTTTAGCACTTTCTTTATCGGCACTCGTTATTTTCACGACATTTTAAAGCGCTGTGTCGAATTAGACGTGCAACGAGTGATCTGTCGTATTATTTTGTTCAGAAACATGTCTACTGCAGTTTTCTTATGCGATATTTAAAACAAATGCGCAACTCTGCTCCTGTCGGGAGAATATACAGCAGGGTTCTCAAATCCGCGGCCCACTGACCTTTCGCCTAGAGGTCCGAAGCTTTCCGAAGCGCACAACCGGAGATTCGAACCTACGACCCCTCTCTCCGCGGCCCGACGCGTTTAACCACGCGGCCGCGATGCAGTCGTCCTCCATCATGCTAAAGGCGAGCTGTTGATGTAAACCATTTGTCGTTTGAGGTACGCACATCTCTGAGGTGCTTCAGAGTGGCAATGACATATTTCCTGTCACCGGCGGAATGGCCCAAACGGCCAAAAGGGGCGCTTAGGGTGACACCCCGCCCGTCTTTCACCATTTAGGGCGCAGCTCTAATGCGCCCAATCCTGCGTTGAGCGGCGTCGCCGTCGGTGGCGTAACCGATATACATGAAAAAAGAAAATGAAAATAAATAAAATACCCAGCATCGAATAGGATTTGAACCGGGACCCTCTGCGTGCCAGTCGAGCATTCTACCACAGAGCCACGCTGGTGTTTGAAACTCATTTGCAAAAAGACCATATATAGGCGTCATGTCGGGCAAGCAATCGCGTTAACCTATGTAATATATATATATATATATATATATATATATATATATATATATATATATATATATATATATATATATATATATATATATATATATATATATATATATATATATATATATGCGTTGAAGAAGAGTAAAATAACAACCAGTCATCACAAAATGCTAATTGCGCAGCGAGTGTGCGGTTTAATGCTTCCCACCTACTGCAAAGTGCTCAGCCATAATTCTTCATAGTCATCAACCACATGCAGCATCAACAAAGTGCACATATTACCTTACAGATATGTAGCGGGTACCTAGCTTATCCGCAGAAAGACGAATAATGGCGTAGTGGGTGATCTCCTACTTCACAAAAGTTATGATTTATGGCGTATAATTGATGCCTTGCGGAAAGCCAAAACTTCAAACACAGTTGGCCTTGCCGCAACACGAATATGCGCTCAAAATTCGTATTAGGCATTATCGTAATCGTCGATTACTTTTTTTTTGTTCTTCACGAGGAATAAAGTTTTGTGACTTTGTAAATGGTACTATTTGGTGGTACTATTGCTTTTGTAACTTTGCTAAATCGTAATATGGCATTTTTTGTTGCCTCTTCCAATTAACACTTTCTTCGGGTAAACAACGCTGACGGGGCTAATCTCAAGCACTTCCTTCGCGATACATCCGAGGCGGTCACCATACGTTAAAACATAACTGTGAAGTAAAGACTATTTTTCATAATCGGCGTCCTGATTTTAGGCATTCTGGAGATCGGTACCGACATGTTTCTCAAACCCTGAGGCCAAAATCTGATATATCAGAAAGGACTTCTTTCTGGAGTGACATCTGAAGAAGCGAGAAGAACCCCTGCCATTTTTCTAATGTAAAGGTGTACTACGATTTATGCAAATCAAGTATAGTGTAGCAGACCCAGTAAGTTGAGGCTGAAAAGCGCACTACGGACGCCATTTAGGTAATACGAGAAAATAAAGCACTCTTGGAGCGTTTTATCCGCAATTATTGCACGTGAGACAGCAGCTGAATGAAGAGCATTATTACGCGTAAGAAAGTTGCTTGGAACAAAATGTCCAACTCTAGTATTTTGCTTATTATAATAAAGTCGTCCATACAACATTTACACATTGCCCTGCGAGTTTAGAAGAATGTGCATCTTTCCCAGGGATGCATCGGTGTACCCGCGGGACATCCAAATGCCGTCGAAAATTCTCTGCTGTTCCTGACGGCCTCGTTACAGATGGCCTCTGCTAATATGACGTGCTCGGAAGTGTTAGGGTTGCACAAGAGATAGCACATGACGACGAAAAACACCTGGTCGCTGCGAAATATTCGGAGTCGCTGGTTATCTTTGTTGGAATGCGACTGCAGTGCCTGCAGTGCCAGCTTGACAGACGCAGCTTGGTGGTAGAGCTCCAAAGAGTCGCTACGATGTTCGGCCAACTCGGTGAAACAGCGTAGCCTCTTTAGGGCCTCGTCCATTATGCTAGGATAGCTGTTGATCTTGGAAAGGTACAGCTGGAAGATGGCGGTGGCGAACAGCGTGCCCAGAGAGCCGAATTTGGCTGTCTCGCCCAGGCTTTGCCTGTAGAGAGGAAGCATAGAGAAAAGGGGCGGAAGACAGAGAGCTTCGCTCCCGTTGTCGTAGAAGCTGTACTGGTGATTCGCTACAAGGTCTCTGGTGACTGTAGTGGAAATCCGGTCTCGGAATGTCGCGTTAATGGTGCTCACAGCAGCGGTGATGTCCATCCAGTTGTTTAGCAAAGAGGTTCGGTTCGACAGGCCATATCTCCTAAGTGCCTCATCTACGACACGCATGGTCGCTTGATGGAATTCAACGTGAAAATCTGCCTTGCCTAGGGGCGGTTTTTTGCTGTCACCACTGCCCGATCCATCCGCGATGGCGCGCATCAGTTTTCGAGAAAGGGCTTCTACCAGGGAGGAGACGTACGCGTAATCCTCCGCCACTGTTTTCCACAAAATAAAACGGCTGAAGGTGAACTGCCCCACAAGTTTCTCGCTCAGCTGCATGCAGTCTGCTCTGGCTCGCCATTCGCGGGGCATGTCTATTCCAGCGCTAGTGTCATCGTAATCATACCAGCTGTTGGCGAGATCCTTGCCAATGTAGCGCCTCATTTGTTGCACGACGCACCATCCCAAGTAGTAATGTACGCGTTCCTGGCCAAGTGCACTCAACAACTCGTCCAGTTTTTTAATAAGCTCTACATTGACAACAAATACGTGTGCGCTTTCTGGAAGCCCTAGATGAACAACGACCGCCCTCCATGTAGCGGTCGGTACGTGTCTGGTGATTTGACTGAACCTATCGATGCTCCCGACTTGTAGTTCGCCGCCGGATTGTTTCAGATGCACTAAAAACGCTTGGAGAATGGTCTCCTCTACGAAAGAAAACATTTCGTAGCCCAAGGTGGCATTGGCGATTATTTCATTTTCGGCATATTTACTTTTGGTCTCTTCGAAGAAGCGCGCGTACGCGTCAGCACGTATAAGCTGCTCGCGCGTCGCCTGCCAACCACGGAGGAAAGCCACGTCCGGCGCGATTTCGAGCACGTCGCTCGTCTCGCGCCTACACGCCCGTATGCGCAGCATCGCCGTTACTTGAAAGGCAGCGTACACAGAGGCCGCCGTAGCGACAACGTCCGGCTCTGAGGATACCTAAGGCCACGTCACTCCCGTTAGGCGAAGCTGGCGGCGGAAAGACGGCAGCTCGTCGTTGCCACCAACCAGCACAGCCGTACATGTCTGGTAAAGCGCGGCAACCATCTGCTGTGCCGTCTGCGCCTTAGATGGAACAAGCACACGCGTGTGGATCCAATGCACGTCTGCCAGGAACTCTCGCAGATGGCTCCCGTAGACAGACTGGTTCTGTGACTGCGCCCAGCCGCTGCACACGTACGCGTAGAAATTGTCGCATGGATCTAGAGTACGATCGACGCTGGTAGCCAACAGAGACTCCAGAGCAGTACACGCAGCCGTTGTGCAGACGGTGTCTTGTAAATGTGTCGGCACCCCTAGCAGCAGCATGGTGGTGAGTAGCGCGCACAAAGCGAGTACTGTCAGTGCAACGGCCACGTAAGTGAACAGCAGCTCCTTCTGCTCGTGCGCATTGTAGCTGACGAGCGAGCGAGTCTCGAAGGGCTTGTATCGCGTCGTGCAATACATGTCATGTTCCGAAAAAGACATCTGACGTTGCTGTGGCGTGTTTCTTCGGCAACTTTCGGAAAGCAGGAAAGCGGCATCAACTTGTCGAAGACTTGATGGGTCGTTCGGGATCCTGGTAGGAGGCGATTCCTCGCGAAAGTCGATTGGCTGTCCCGCCAATAACGCACGACCGTTTGTAGTGGATGCGGGAGCTGCACAGACAGGCGACATGATTGTAAGTTGAAATTAATAGACATCGTCAACCAACTTCAAAGAGCACGCTCCATGCGAACACAAAACATAACTAATGAACAGCTGAAATAAACCAGAAACATTAATAAGTGCATATAATGATAATATAATGCCACTGCAAATTACGCCGGTAAAGACTATCACGTAAAAAAGAGATAAATACGCAATCGTACGGCGCAATCAAACCCCATTTAAAGATATACGGAGACTGTTTGCCATGAACTTGCCCTGAAAACAACGTCGTCTATTTATTGGTTTCGTTGTCTCTAAAAGAAAAAGTTTTTGCATGTTTCTTTATATTGTCTATGCAAGCACGCTTCTTTCTTGCAAGGAAATGAGCCATGTGCAATATATTATGTGTGCATTTTTGTTGTTGTTGTTTGTAGCCACTGTTTATGCTGACATACGTGTAGGCTGGCCAGGGCACCCTCAAGCTGATTGATCAGCTTTTGAAACGAACTGATGCGACTTTGAGCGTATCTATCTATCTATCTATCTAGCCGCCTACGACTTTGCGCTCTCCTGGCCGTTTCGTTAATCAGATGTATACCAAACTTGGTGTGGCATAACATGACCTTGTTACGAACATAAATGACAGGTCATAACATGAAAATCATGACATGCTTGTCATGAACATCATGATTTACATTCCACGGCCTTGGCGCTCTTGCGGTCGTTCCGTTATTTCATATATACCAAAATTGGTATGGCGTGACAAGCGTTCATGACGAACATAATGAAAGGTCCTAACGTGCAAATCACGAGACGCCTGTCATGTGCAGCATAATTTACATGACAAGGTCTCGGGCCGATCGCGGCTGTTTAAATGAATGAATATATGAGAAAACTGACATGACGAGACATTTTTCTATGACGAACATAACTGACACGTGGTAACATGAAAATCATGACATGTAGGTCATGTACGACATGATTTACATGCCACGCTCATGGCGCAATCGTTGCCGTTTCGCTAGACTGATATACACCAAAATTGGTATTGTGAGATGTGACTGTATGAAGAACATGAATAACACGTGGTTACATGAAAACCATGATATAAATATCATGTATGTCATGATTTACATGCCACGCTCATGGTGCATTCGCAGCCATTTCGCTTGCTTGATACACACCAAAATTTGTATTGCGCGACACGATCGTATGACGAACGTAAATGAGTATGGCAGCAGACTGTATGGCCGGCACCAGTCGAAATGACAGCAGACGCAGCGGATAGGAAGTCCCAGCCTAAGATGATCTGATGAGCGCACGAAGCAAGCACAGCCAGCTCTACATGATCGCGGATTCCGTCGATGACGATGCGAGCAGTACACTGTCAGGTGGGGTAAATAGGATTGTCATTAGCGCCGCATAACATGGGACCGACATAAGGCGTTTGTACTTTTCGTAGACGACAACCCAATCCTCGGTTAATGACCGAAATGGCGGCTCCAGTGTATAAGGACGTCAACAGAAGCACCTAGCTTCCACACAAACAGGTAGTAAATTTGCTGTGCGAGACGGATCGGACGAGACGGATCGGGCGAGAGTAATCGGAGCAGGACGCAAGGGTAATGACGTACGCCGAAATGGTGACGGAAAACGGCGGTGAGGTGAGCGGGAAAGACGAGGCACGCCTTGGCACAGTGGAGGTGAGGGCGACCGACGTGAGGAGGATGGATACGGTGCTGGAACGTAGGCATAAGATCTTTGGGCAAAGTCTCTTTCATAAGCAGAATAGCCACGTCGTTCATCCTGCGGACGGCACCGGCGGCATAAACGGGATATATGGCCCCGTATTTCACCGTAGAAAGAAAGGGGGCGCGAAGGGCGCCAGGCAGAGTAGCGTGGTTGCACTGGCGCCTGTGCTGCCACCAAGGCCAAATGGTCGCATACAACGGAATTGGTGCAGGGGCCCATGATGCAATTTCTGCGTACGAAGGCGCGCGAAAGGGCACAGGAGACGGGGCACGTGCGACGCTGGTCAACGATGCCAGTTCGTCCTTGCGAATTTCACGCAGGTTTGGAGGAGGAGAGCGGACAGACGAAATGGCTGAGTTGCCCGAAACAAGGCCGTGAAGTTCCTCTCTGACAATGATGCGCATTAGGGCTCGCAATTCTTGTTCTCCGTTAAAGCGGGCGTCACAGGAGGCGTGTGGAAGGTGCATAGAATAGAGCGCGTCCAGGCGTTGGCATGTGGTGATGTCTTGAACTGTACTGGGACTCTGGATTACAAGAGCATTGAAGGCCACGGAGTTGATGCCTTTCAGTATGTGACTGGTGCGATCGGCCTCCGTCATGTCACTTTGGGCACGGCGTCAGAGAGCCAGAACGTCTTCACTGTACGACATATATGATTCGTCCGGCCCTTGGACGCGGGTTGCGAGCTTCTGTTTCGCTACCCCAGAGCGTCCTGCAGACGGGCCAAATATCTGACGGCGTTGCGCCGTGAATGTTGTCCAATCAGGAAAGTCGCTTTCGTGGTTGTAGGACCACATTTTAGCGACCTCCTTGAGGTAAAAAGGAACCTAGCGCAGTTGGTGTGCCTCGTCCTAATCGTTACAAGCACTAGAGTCTTCGATTTTCGGACTTCTGCCAGTTCGTTGGCAGCCAGAGATAGCCAGAGTGTCAGACAGCTAATTCCGGTCGGGACAGGAAACGTCTTGGTCACGTGTGTGGGAAGCCCGAGACAAACCGAAGCTGCCCGAGTATTACAAAATTGAACCAAGGTTGAACGCTGAGACAGCCAGCGTAAACGTAAACAGACGCTACCGCCGTGGCAGCAAACGAAACTTTGCGCCGCGTGCGCGTTGGTTTTTTCTGCATTGTTTGCTTGAAAATATGTGACTAGGTTTGCTGAAGAGCTGGGGTGCTATTCTGGACATTGTCAAATTCCGCCATGTTGTCAAATTCCGCCATGCTGCTGATTTGATTGGTCACGCGAGGTCGTTCGCATTGTGGCGCTGCAATGGCGTTACGACACAGGAATCCGCGACGACGTAACGTGACAAAAATAGTTAATTTTTTCCGAAGTAACGCTTCGCCGTACCCTGCCGTGTAGAAATAAAGGTTTGGGTTGAACAACGAAACCGAAATATGGTACTAAACTGTGCCTACGGTCCACTTGCGGTTTATCGAAACTACTGCTCGCTTAACGAAGCGCCACCATGTGTGCAACACGATTGGACATTGCACTTATGGTGCCCATTGCGTCACAGGACCTCACTCTTTGTAGCGTCAATATGACGTTGCGTGACGTTGCATCCTGCCAAATTTGCAAATTGATTGACATAATAAGCTCGAAGAAGCTAGGTGACCACAAGCTCCTCCAATGGCCCCAGCCTTGCGCAAGTAGTGAAAGCTGACCAAATTATTTTATATGCAAAGAAGCTGCTGAGTAGCGTCCACTGCATGAAACACTTGACAGGCACACCGGCACTATGACAGTCCCGAGTTGAACTGGGGCCTTTTCAGAATAAACGAGCTTGTGCCCGAGTTCGCACGTCAATCAATTTGATTGACAGACGCCCGCGGCGAAGATCGGGTCCGCCCACCGCCTTTGCTCTTGCGGAGGAGCAGTGCTCAGGACGCAACGTCAGCGAGCGGCACGATTAATCTATCAGCTTAATCGCACACACTATGCACACATGCACGAACAACTAAAGGTTATATCATCACGTGGCTACGATGTCTCGTATTCAACTTCACCGCGCTAACGATGTACCACTCACAGCCACGAAGCAAGCGCCCCTGGTGGGATTTGCGGCTAGAAATATTATGAGTTGTTTGTGGAGACATTGCTTCTACTGATTCGCTACTACAGAAACATTTCAGACGTGTAACGTAAGTATAGCAGTAACCTGTCCATTTATTTATCTGTAATATTCCAGAAAAGCGAAACGAGCTGCACCAGAGTTATGGTCCAGAGTACTGCGTGTGCGCCCTTGTTGCCTTCGAGAGTGGAAATTTCCTTGCTGCAGGTGGAACGAAAGAATTCTCAGAAAGTGCACAAACGCCCAGGAACACGCCTATGGGAGGCGCGATGATCAGTTGGCAAAAAGATAGCGCGACAATCACGCTGACGTCGCCACACTGTCAAAATGTTGACTGAGTGGCGGCGCTCACGCGCTCGCACGCGGCGTTCCTTTGAAAACCGCCGCAAATGCCACACATGTGCATGTGACGCCATGCTCCTTCTTGTAGCCGTTTTTATCAACGCTGCTATCGTGTGCTCCGCACTGTCCTCCTGTCATGACCGCCGTAATGCGACCTCGGAGCAAACTCGTGTGCCCGAGAAGCTCGGGCCATCCTGCATAGCACCCCATGTCGTCAGTTACGCAGGTGTTCGTCCGGAGCCTGACAAAGTTGCCGGCGTAAGACAGTTCTCGATACGATCAGATAAAAAGGCTGTCAGGCGTTTTATGGGCCTCTGCGCATATTATTGGTGGGTTATACCAGGTTTTGCACGCATTGCGTCGCCGTTAACTTGCCGCACGAAAGATGACGTTACCTTTGCTTGAGGCGACGAACAGGAAACTGCTTTCAATGATTTGCGGCAACGTCTAGACACGTCCCCAGCGCTTGCCTACTTTGACGAGACAGCCCTTACAATGCTCCATACTGACGCCAGCAATGTTGGACTCGGAACTGTGTTTGTGCAGCGCCAGGAGGACGCGGAAATAGTGGTCGCCTATGCAACCAGAACTCTCTCACGCGCAGAGGCAAACTACTCGACCACTCAATAAGAATGCCTCGCCGTGGTATTCGCGGTTATGAAATTTTGCCTATATTGTACGGCCGCTCTTTCAAGGTCATCAGTGGCCACCATTCACTGTGTTGGTTGACAAACTTTAAAGATCCTTCAGACCTTAAAGAGCCTTAGACTACAGGAATTTGATATAACGATTGTGCACAAGTCGGAAAACGACACACAGACGCTGACTGCCTGTCTCGATCACCGATAGAGTCCTCTGCTCCTCTCGACGAAGAGACAGCATTCCGCGTACTCCTCGACATATCAAATATTGCAGACCAACAACATGACGATCCTGAGCTGCTTGGCCTGATTAATTACATAGGAGGATGACCTCAGAGTGCGCCCAAAGTCTTTGCAAGATGATTGTCGTCATTTTTACGAAAGAAAGTCCTTTATAAAACGAACTTCTCGTCAGACGGATCCACGTACCTGCTCTTCTTCCCTACCGTCCTTCGTAGTGGAGTATTACAAGCGTGCCACCACGAGGTCACTTCTGGTCCATTTAGGCTTCACGCGTACACTAAGCTGAGTGCGGGAGAGGCCAAGACTCGCCACTGCCGTGAAAGGTGCCATGCTGGCTATCTAGTTCTATAACAAAGCAATAAACAATACATATGTACTCTACGTAACAGTGACATGTCCTGGTCATAGCGTGGTCAATTGTGGTTACTGTGTTGGCTCCGCTTTAATAGAGGTCTAATAGACATTACACTTGTATTCCTTTGATTCAGCAGCTTATATTCAAGCGCTGCTTGATACAGGAGAAATACGGTAACGAAAGTTACGTATGATATTCACATCATCGCGCCCGTACAAGCACTTAGTTTCGATAATACTGACATGTGTGCTCTAAAAGGACCGCTTACATTACGGTAGACCATGTAAACATCAGTGTAGCCGACGTGGCCCGGCAGAACCACGATGTAAACAACTACAATACGCTTACAAAGACCCTTCCATGCACCTCGTAACGCTGGCTCAAAGCGCATAGACATATGCAGCACAGACAAATACTCGCCGAATGCTTCGCATGAAAGCGATTCCCACAAGGCTTTGGATCCGCCGATCTTTTTTTTTTTTGCATAACACGTATATGAGCATACATATAACGTTTTTAGTATCGCACTCGAAATTTTATTTGATATTTGAGCAAATGTATGAGCCTTTACTGGTCACTTGTAGCGATGTCCATGTGTAAAGGCACGCTTTGCATCGCGGTTTTCAGCAAGGATGGCATCCGATCGCGTCGGAACAGTCGGTTTCGGATGATGATTTTGTCTGTACACCTCCAATATCTTTAGCTTTACGATAGACTGCTTTAGATGGTCCTGCAAAAACAATATATGGTGTATTTTGGCACATCAGTAACACGCGGAACAGACGCAGAATGTGTTAGGACAGAATTGTCTGGGATGAAGGAATCTGTTTCTTCTCACTGCACATCAGCGTTCTGCGATCTTGCCGTCTGCGTGTTTCATTCCGTCTTAAATAACTGTGGTGATTAATTTTGTTTGACTAAATGAGCTTTAAGAGTTCTGTAACATTTTGACACTGATTTTTTCATAACAAATTCTTTTAAAGCGTGAGGACCCGCTATAAGGAATGGTAGGCTCGCAGTGTTTAACGTGGGGTACTATCAAAGGGCATATACTGAATTTCGGTCTGTCTGCCCTTCTGAAGAGAGTATTGGATAGTTTATAATTTACTACTGAAACGCTGGACGTCAAGGAAGTTGGTAGTGGATGCAAAATGAGGGAGTCGTACAATCACGGCGCGCATAGGCGCGCATGAGCATGTCAGGTGGTATTCTTTTTTTGTATTTCCCGGGTAACTTAGTAAGCAGAAAAGCACAAATTCTTCAAAGACAAAATGTTGGAAACTGTCTGCGAGAGACAACGTCGACGCAGGCAGAGTCTGCTAGCGAGTTTCTTCATTGAAAAAACCGACTGCTCGCGCTGCACAACCGTTCACCGGCCACTAGAAATTGTCCTGCAATGTAGCGCCTGTGCGAGATTTCTCTTGTGCGTAGTTCAAAAATAAAGATTCGCCGCTTGCACGTCAACTAAAAGTGGACTGCGGGTCTCTGTGTCTAATCTCTCTTCTGTCTCTCATTGCCCGTTAGCCGTGATAGTGCTGTGGGAAACAGCCGCCGCACACTGCGTGCTTCGCCCCTCCACAGGTTTCACGTTGTGGAGCTGACACACCCTTCCCTGCATGCTTCGCCCCTCCCCAATTTTTTTTTGTCTGCTTCTCTCTCCCTCTTCATTTCTTATTTACCTATTTACTTGTTTGTTTGTGTGTTCTGTCCCCGCCTTTTGTCGTTTCAACGAATTGCGACTCTATGTCGGTATGTACGTCTCGCTCTCTCTCTGACCTTTTGTAGCGTTAGCTACACTGGCCTAGCCGAGTCATTTTCGCGTGGATCCTCAAGAGCCGTCCTGCGCATGCGCGAGGATCAGTGATGTCACGCACCGGAGCCGGCACCTTCTGCGCACTCCGTCGCCGCCGCCGGTCTGCGCTTTCCAGAGGAGTGACGTCGTAGCCTTGGCAGACGTATTGGCGCCGGCGCGAGCTCAGCTATTCGCTTCGCTGTGCAGTCGCCGTCTGACACTGCGCTGGAGCCGCCTGACAGCGCCTCTGACTGGGGTTTGCCAGTGTGGTATAGCCATGGAGAAGGAAAGCGCGAATGCTGCTCAATGGCGCAGAAGAGCGGAGAAGCTTAACTCATCGGATCCCTGAAGTAGTTGCCTGCAAAATAAATATGCATGTGCCAGATAATACGTATACCATGTGCGTGTCATTGGAGCAGCGGTAAGAATGATAATCAAGCTAATCCTAGACAATCAGGAAAGCTAAAAATAATTAGCTGAACCTTTGCTAACGCTACGTTATCCTGGCATAGCCGACCTTAGCCACTGCAACATTTTTTTTCTTGTTGTTGTTCTGGCCCCTTTCCCTGTCACGTTCGAACTTCGAACGAATTGCGACATTGTGTGTACACACAATGTCGCAGCTACAAGCTATATCTATATTACGGGAATGCGTATTTAAACTCAAACACAATGTACAAATCTCATCTATGAGAAGGATCAGTCCCCTCCGAAACATCAGAATGAACGTTGTTTTTCACTGACCTTCATTCATATCATTAACCGAATAGCCAAGTACATTCTTCTAAATAGAGATAGATAGATATAGATAGATAGATAGATAGATAGATAGATAGATATGATAGATAGATAGATAGATAGATAGATAGATAGATATAGATAGATAGATAGATAGATATAGATATAGATAGATAGATAGATAGATGATAGATAGATAGATAGATATATAGATAGATAGATAGAGAGATAGATAGATAGATAGATAGATAGATAGATAGATAGATAGATAGATAGATAGATAGATAGACAGACAGACAGACAGACTCTTCAAGGTAAATCTCGGAGTAAGAAGACGGCATCTATTTTACAGTCATGGCGTGACAGTGTGTCCTTACCATGTAATGGTGTCGCGAGCCGCTGTGGACCACGATTGATTCGCTGAGAAAGGTAGCCTCGTTCTTTGGGGTGCGGTCGTTTTCCCGTAGGGGTGACGCAATCGTCAACGATGACTTAGCTTCGATTTGGGCCCTGAGGGCGCGGCTTCCCTTCTGGGTATCCGGGTTCGCAGTCGTGATTTCGGAAGAGGCCTCGGTTAAATGCTCGGTTGATTTTCTTGTCAGAGGCAAGACGTGTTCTCCAGTGCTCTCAGATGTAACGGTGCTGCCTAGTTTCTACGAAAGAAAAGGACAAGAGAATTGCATTGCTGGCCTGGAGTTCGGATCCCATAATAACCAAAAACTTAGATGCTATAGGCTTGGCGCATCTTTGATAGCGCAAAACAAAAGAGAAGGAGAGAACTTCGTAATGTGTATGTAACTCAATGCCACAGCTTGATCCTTCATCGTCCACATTGTTCATGGAAGTCAAAGAGATGGGATGACGCATTAGCCTATGTGGTTTGCGGCTTTATCATTTTATTGCGATAGCAATTATATGGACACTCTCAACGGGTTTTGCCATCGCCATTGCTGTATGTTCCGCGTAAAGTCCAATGGATAAGTATCCCCCGCCAACGCGTGTTCTACCCGTGGGTAAAAGAGCGCGAGCGTGGCTGAAGCAGAGATCAAACGAGCCAGCCCAGGCACGTCGCTCGGATGGCGCATGCAATAACATGATCCCGCTTGTGAGGCCTGCCTTCGAATGCTGCTCAAGCAGAGAGCACCGCCCCGCCCGTCTTGAAGGGAGCTGAAGGGACGCCGGGGGCGGGGGGAGGGGAGGCGTCGCTCGACAGCAACTGTGCACTTTCACTATAGGTTGCTGGTCGCGATATCTCACGCGCGCGCTGCCTCGACATGCACCACAGACGGCTCGGATTCCTTTCAACGTGCATTGTGCTCTCAACACGAACAGACGGCGCGAAAACAGCTTCTCTCCCTGGAGCGGCCGTATTCTCTTACACCGGCGTTTTGTAGAGTTATGCGAGACCGGATCTAAAAGAGGTTAGCTGCCAGCCTTACTTCGTATAACATTACAATTTGTTGAGATCGCCTTCATTGTTTCGCACTTGCGGTGAAACTGTGATTTCTTGATTGACTTGTACGGAACGCCAAATTTACAAAAAGATAACAGGGAGTTTTAGCTTGAACGTGTAATTATTTGCGTTACCGTATTACCGGATTACGTTTACCCTGTTACCGGAACTCCAGTTTAGTAAAGTTTTTAGCTACCCAAAACGTAAACCTTTACGTACGTACGTAAACGTTTGCATTTGCGCAAACCATTAAATGGTGATGATAACTGCATTTAAACTACATTTAATTTAGATAATAGTGATAACCGTTGAGGCAAAATCATAAAAGAGGTTTTTAGCGTTCGCAGTATCTCGGTATACGCAAAGGGGTGTAGCAATACCGGGTTACCGGAGGATGGTGTCGACATCTTGTGACGCTTCGTGCAACCACAGTCATGGACACGTTTGTTTTCGCTTAGTGTTCTTGAGGGAAAATGATTAAAAAGGCAACTCATTTCGTAATTATGCCGCTTCAAGGCATTTACTTTGGAAGTAGAATGCCCGATGTTTCTGCAATAACAATTTGTGCTTGCGTGGTTCACCCTAGCCCCGCTGGATGGCACCACATATCTAGCCTGTCAGAGGCCTTAGGTCTCTCACGTTTACGGCTTCTGTATTCTAGGTTGCTTTAGCCTTCGGCAGTGCGGCTGAAAACCAGGTATCGAAAGTGGCGCTCGCACTTCGGCTTATTTTGTCTCGGCGGCTGGAGTCTCCGCAAAGCGGATATCGCGAGTAGCCACGAACGAAGGTGGGTTTGAAAGATTGGCCGTAAACGTAAAGCCTAACAAGCGAGTAGTTTACGTTCCGTAAACCTTTACGTTCCGTAAAAGTCCACGCATGCGCAGAGTTCGTCCGTATGCGGTAACACGGTAACGTAAAGAAGTATACGTACAAGCTAAAACTCCTAACATTACCTGTTCAACGAAGTCTGGCATCTTCAAGTGGAACAGTGGTTGAAGTGTGTAGCCAGGATAATGAATTGTGAGTGTGAAGTATTATTTACACTTGCCCATTGTTACTCATATTTTGCGCAAGGTAACGGGCATGTGGATCGTGAACCTTTATTCATGGTTTATTCGTTTACAAATATAATTAGCTCATTTCTACCTGAGATGGCCTGTTGGAGGGGCTGTACGCGAGAAGTAGGCCACTTAGTTTCCTGTCGACGTCGCTTCTGTTGAGAATTCGACGGCACCACGAGACCAAGATGTCCGGTGGATGACTCGCATAGCGAAGAAGAGTGCGCGACATCGCCGCTGTGTAACCTGGTTGACGTAACCAGGTTATAACCACGGTCCTTCAGTAAAGGATCGTTGTTATAACCGAGCTAGGCGGTATATTCGCTGTATTGCTGCCTTTTGCGCAAGTTGGCTGGCGTCTATTTGCGCGTTCGAGCAACTTCATGGGTCGCGTTGATGATTGTTGAAGGTTGTTGATACAGCAGTTTTCGAATAGCGTAGGCCAAGTATTGCGTTTGTGTTTGCGGGCACTACGAATGAGTCATACGCTAGCTTCTAGCGTCCGTAGCCAAGCGTGCGCAGCCAAAAAACTCAAACTTTGTGTACCGCATGTAACCTCTACCTGTTACCAACGCTACCGTCCGACAGTGCATTTCAGTGACGTCCCGTTGCTACACTGAGAGCTTGGGGCTCCTACACAAGTTGGATGTCATCCGGCTGCCGATGCCCTTTAGCTTTATCTCACCGCAGCAGCATTGACCTCAAACATGGCGACAGTAAAACGCGGTGGCGAAAGAAAAAAAAGTCGTATAATGAACCACGCGAAGGAGATACGCAATATTGTGATCTATATGAAAAATAACGATTAAAGATAATCATTGAACTTTTTGTTTTAGAGAATGTTCCGGTGTGACGCAGGTGCGCTGCTTGTGCGAGCTAGCGTGGCGCTCACACTATTTTGCCATTTTCACTACTGTCACAGCCGAGACCGCTAGAGACGGGCACTAAGCAACGGCGCCTGTAGTCTCAAACTTGTTCATACATGTTAATAACATGCATGTTACTAACACCGACTATAAGGACATCTGGGATCGTTGATGCTGATCATGCTACCGCACGCCTGCTTTTAAAACCGCTTTCGCAACGCCGAAAAAGGGCAGCAATAACAGCTTTAGAGCGCGCCACTCAAATTTCTTTGTATCTTAAAATCACGACAGAGCATATAAATACCGACAACATGAGTACTTTTATTTGACTGAAACTTCATTGAGATACACGGGGAAGTATTACACTCAAGCTCGAGACGTGGTTACTCGGCACGTTCAGAAGACCGATCGTCGATAGTGCACAGAATCGCACAAGATAAAAACGCCGATAGACCGGCATAAGGCAAATCCAAAGTCATGGTCAGCTGAATATTTTCGCCCTTTTTTATTCGTTTTTGATAAGCGCTATTCTTGTTAACTAGGAGGCACAGAAGCTAAGAAAGCGGTCTTGACACGTGGCCTGGATATGGTTAGTCTGGAAACGCCATTCTGAAGGAATACGGTTGCAGTGCGTCACGTCATAAATTTCTCGTCGAACTTCCTATTAAGAGACGACGTTTTCTTGTATGCATGTGAACGAGCAAGCCCTGAGAAATTGGGAACCGACAACATAATGCGAACCGCTCATCATTTTTATTTAATTATTTATTTATTCAAGTACCCTAAGGGCCCGCTAGGGGCATTACATAGGGGGGGGGGGAACATAAACAGAACACAATTTTTACAGATAATGAATAACTGCAGGTTAATACAATGCTATAGTACACAAATTCGTAGAACGTAGTAACAAGGCAAGAGTAACATCAGATAAAACGTAATTATTAATGAAAGTCACCGGGTTCCAAATAGGTTAGCAATGCTGAATTAAACAAAGAAGGCTCAGCTATTGTAGCAATCCTTGAAGGTAAGTCATTCCATTCCTTTATTGATAAAGTTAAAGGCGAATTTTTGAATTTTTCCGTACGGGCGAAGATAGGGTTGACTTTGAAAGCATGATCGGTGCGATTAGAAGTATGAGGTGGCGGTAAAATATGGGTTCGGGCAAATGATGTGTTAGAGTGATAAAGGGTATGGAAAAATGATAATCTGGAAAATTGCCTGCGCACAGCAAGCGGCGGCATATTCAGCTCTGCTTTCAAAGATGAAACGCTTTGAAATCGTGAGTATGATGATAAGATGAATCGAGCTGCTTTATTCTGGACGGCTTCCAGTAGATTAGTAAGGGTGATCTGGCGGGGATGCCAAATGATTGACGCGTATTCCAGTGAAGGACGCACAAGGAAATTATATGCTTGAAGCCTGGTGTCCCTGTCGGCTAGATATAAACGTCGCTTCAGAAAACTAAGTTTCTTCTGGGCTTTGCAATTAATGTGTTCTATGTGGTCAGTCCATGTTAGTCTTGAATTGATAAAGACGCCGAGATATTTAACCGTTGTAACTGAGTCTACAATTTTATCGTTTAGTACATAAGTATTACAATGTGACTTCAAGACAGAATTGAACGTCAAGTGTTTAGTCTTTTCTAGATTAATTTGCATCTGCCATATGCTGCACCATTGTGTTAGTTTATGAAGGTCAGATTGTAGAGCTATGACGTCGTTAGGACCAGCTATTTCTCTTTATAACGCAATCGTCTGCGAAAAGGCGAATTGTTGAATTAATATTTGATGCTATGTCAATATATATTAAAAATAAAAGCGGTCCTATTACTGTACCTTGAGGGACACCAGACTTGACAAGTGTTGGTCTGGATATATAATCATTTAGTTTAACCACCTGAGAACGATTTTTTAGAAATTCCTCAAGCCATCGTGTCGTTTCGCAGTCCAGTTCGAGATTACGTAATTTTAGTGTTAGTCGTTTATGAGGTACGCGGTCGAAGGCCTTTGAAAAGTCAATAAAGATTCCGTCAACAAAATGGGACAAATGCAGTGAGGTGTGAATGTCAGTTACCAACTCATAAAGCTGTGTTTGACATGAGAGTTTCGGACGGAAACCATGCTGATTGTTTATGAGCAAATTATTTCGATTGAGATGCGCCATTATGTGTGTGTAGATTATGTGTTCTAGCAGTTTGCAACTAATTGAGGTCAGTGATATAGGACGATAGTTATTGAAGACAGTGTTATCACCACTCTTAGGTATATTTCCATGACAGCCGTAACTCGCGGATAAGCTTCCTAAATATTGCTCAATTAAGACACACTGCGTGGCTGGTCGATGTAATTTTGTACTTGCCTTTTCTGAAGAGCAGCGTGACATCTTGCGATCTCCAAGAATCGAGATACTTCTTCTTCTTTCTTCTACCGATTCCTTCATCCCCTCTGCACAACTTGCTTGCTTGCTTGTTCCTTGCATTTGGCTCACACCCACAACGGGGATTGGCCAAGCAGCCGGCGGTTACAGTCAATAGGATCATTGGGTTAAAAGAAATAAATAAAATCAGGGAAAGGGAAAAGTGGCTTTTTCAAGTAGAATAAGAAGATCCTCGTGATACGACGAAAGGAAATAAAGAAATAAATAAGATTTTGTTTTGGGGGAGGAGGGATGAGAAACAAGAAATTGATAAACAATGGATTAGCAAGGTAATCCCATTGTGTCAATCAGGAATTCGCAGAGGCCCCGCAGACGTTCCTATTACTGTATTCCAATGAAGCAGCCCCAAAGGAGAGGATATTTAGAGTACTTAGTGGTATTTAGAGTATTTAGTGGTATTTAGAGTACTTAGTGCTGCCCTCGAATTTTGCTCTACAGTTCCGTTTTTGTATGTTTGCGTGGCTTGCTGAATATACGCGAATATATTGAACATGTTTGCTTTATGCGCGCATTGTCGGAGAATGTCTCGCGCTAAAATGTACATCCAGAATATTTTGAGTTCAAGCATTCGCCGATAAGCCTGATATGGCGTAGAAAAAAGTTGAATCTTTACACTTGAATGTGGTGTATCCGGGGGCATGTAACATTGCTCTGGAGCATCTGAGCATAATTCCTCACATAATTAGAGGGACTAAAATGCATCATTTCACAAGAAGGAGTATTTTTCAGACAAGTCAAGTTCCAGCCGTAGCCAAAACGCGCACGCTGTTCCCACGCAGCTTCGATTGGCGTCATATCCTGAGATTGCATGCGCGTCGACGAATGCTGGAGCTCAATTGCATCGGTCAACATGCAACGAGCCCAGGGGCCGTATTTTCAAACGATCGCAAAAGCATCGCCTTTGGAGCGCGCTGATTGGCTATTGAGCAAAACCGGCAAAGTGATGGCACCATCCAGTATTTCCGTTGACGTGATGGTGCTCTAGGGTGCTCCTGATATGCCTAGAATAAACGAACACACCTAATCACCGTCGGTTGGTGGTGAAGTCTAGCATTTCATTAACATAGATGGCAGCTTTTAGTATTCAATCCTCAGTGGATGTGCGCAGCATTTTTTGCGCTGAAGCTTTCAGCGAGCATTACCTTGGGGTGTTTTCAGTACTCGTTCTTTGACAGCGCGTGTTTTTTTCGTGGTTTGAACGTTCTAGCAACATGAACCGTGCGTTGCTCGCGTGGTTTATCGCGCGCCGGCAACGTGTTGAGATGTTGAGACGGTGTCGCTACGACGGCACACTACAGCTGAACTCTTCTAGAACGGCGCGTTAAATTCTCAACTAAAATACATTTCACGCGAAGTTACGTCCTTTATATATCATACTGTGTATTAAAAATTGCGCAAAAATGTTGAAAGCACTTTCAACCCTTCTTACATTTCAAGTAGCCACAGCCGAGCCTGGCCACTGCGTAGAAGCCAGCACACGCTCGAAAACATCGCACTCGAGTCGCTCTGCGCTCGTACGGTACGCTCACTCCTGTGTTGTGAGATATTCGTAACACTAACGGCCAGTGCAACAATGACGTCACAGGCAGTGTTTCTTCAGTTATTGAACGCATCAACTTCTACGTCACAAACACGATACCATCGCCTTTCATGAACATTTGAGAATTCGGGCGCAGTTGAGTGGTGAACCATAATCTTCACGAACACTTCCCGGCCGCTGCTCTTGAGGTTCTGTGTACCATCTGAGCAGCTGGCTAAGCGCGAAATACCTGCTAAATGCCTCCACCTGAAGAGTGGAACATACTAGACGCTATTAAAGACAAAAAGAGAAATCTCCAACCCGAAGGTTTATTTTAAGAAACCCGACGTTTCAAAGCCTGACCGGCTTCTTCCGGGCCTCCATGAAAATAGAGTCTGGTGTCTATAAACGCCATTGACCTGCAATTTATGTGAATAGCGTGTAATGTGTGTAAACGACGTTGACCTGTATTGACAACACTTCGCTGATAGGGGCGCACAGCCAGCCACAAAAGAAGCTCGGAAGGCAAGACGTCTCACGGCAAAATGTTATTGCGTTTACGAGTATCTGGCTGGTGCCTATAGAAAGGGTCCGTCAATTTCATTTTATTCAATCGTATTATTGCAGTAAACCTCCCTTTCACACATTCTTGTGTTGTGGAGGCTGGAGCGCCAAGTTCGTTTTCACGTCATCCTTTAAAACCAACGTATATACAGAACTTTGAAACGCTTACTGTAATGTGATCCTATATATACCGATAACTGATTGGGCTTGCTGATATGGTATTTTTAAGCGGGGGTTCGTTTTGTGTAAGCACATCAAAAAAGTAAAGCGACCCTGATGCAAGACTTGGGGGGTCGGAGAGCGCCACTCGCACTGAGTGTGTTGGTAAAGTTGTGATTAACAATCAGCCATTTTGATTTTCTGCTCAGTTGATGTGTTGATCCTTGCCTACCACCCCCTGGAAGCTTTCTGCTCCTAACTTCGTTTCCTACGGCCTCCAGGACTGGAAGCGTTGCAAGCTTTCTGCATCTCACCTGGTTTTGCCCTGCCTCCTCCGGGATCTGCGCACCTTTGCCCATGCCATGACGTATCACGTGGCGTAATAGTGCCGTCATGATGACTTCATAATGACGTCACGAATTATGGTGATGTGACGTCACATAATGGCCTCATCACTTCATACTCTCCGATCACGTGACTTTTTGCATAGTTCGTGTTGACGTCGCCGCCGACGGTCCCTATTCTCATATCTTAAAGCAAAAAGGCACACTGCGGCAGCAAGGCCATAAGAAGGCTACAATATATGTCCCTATTCTCGTTTGATAAGGCATTGAAGGCTTTCGCCTTAAAATGGAGCTCTTAATTTGTACCAGAATCATCACTTCCGCACCAGTTTGCCGGAGCGTATGTCAGAGGCCACCCAGCAAGAAGCACGTGGTTGAGACCTGCTCCGCCAGGGGTGCCGCAACTATGCTAAGTGCTCACAATCTTGCAATGAGCTCAATCAATAAATTTCTATTGATTATCCTGATAGTTAATTTACCCTTACGGAAAGCAAGGTTAAGTTCAGATATCATATGTATGCAATATAACGTTTTACTTAAACCAGAACGTTGGATTCCTATATTTGAGAAGACTTTTATGGATATTCGTGAAAGGTGAAGTGATCTAGTCGGTATGCTTGGAAGAGAAACAATGCTCCAGCCCAGTACTCGTGCCACTGAAAAGAACAGGCGAGACGGAGCCATATGTCAGACGTCAATCGTTAATTCTTCATGTACTTGTGCTTAAACTCCTCTAAAAAACAAGAACAATTGCACGCTGACCAACAAGCTATATCTTCATAAAACCTCCAGTACAATACAAGCTATGCGTATGTGTCACAAATGTCACACAATTTAATGAAGTTTCCTGTGCATCATTCCTTTAAGTATGCCATGAAACTGTTTTTTTCCCACTCGTCAAGTACAAACGTGCGAACAGGACTGCGGGCCTACTTGCCTCGCTTTGTTTGTGTTTGCATTCGTCAAACGGCGTCAAACGACATCGCGCTGGTATACGTGCAGCACTTGTTGTTAAATGCGAAGCATTTCTTAGCGAACCTTTGGCACTTTGAGCGTTTCAATCTACGTATCTATCTATCTATCTAGCCGCCTACGTCTGGGTGCTCTCATGATCGCCTCCTTAACCAAGCGTAGAACAAAATTTGTGTGGGAGGGTAAGAGGATTTGACGAATGTGATTGTCGGGTCACGATATGAATAATGTGAAAATCCTGTCGCGTACGTCGTCAAACCCTTTCCACTAGACACGTGTGGCACATACCCGTTTGCCACGGGCCGGGTATGCGCCACAGGTGATTGACAGTTCATAGGAATGGCGAGAACAGACATTGGTAACTTAAATGCGAGAGCGTTAAGAAAAACCAACATCGGCAGCGTTGACTTGACGAATGAAAGGAATGAAAATTAGGATCCCAGCATGAATCGAACCCAAGTCTTCTGCGTTGCAATCAGGTATTCTACCACTGAGCCACGCCAGGTCTATAAACTGCTTTGGAAAAACAGCCTACGCAGGCGTAATATCGGTGCAACGTCAATTGTGGTTGTGGTGCTTGCTATCTAAGTTTACAAGAAGCGGTGAGCATTACATGATACTCCTACGATGTGTTCTCCTACGATACAGGCGTCATATCAGATTAACGTCTGTGGTTCCAGTGTTGGCTCCGCTTTTATAGCAGTCTAATAAACATTGCATTTGTGTTACTATGATTCAGCAAGCTAGAGTGAAGCATTGCTCGACCCCGGAGGAATACATTACCGAAAGTTACACATGATATCCACATCAACGCACCGTAAAATGCACTTCGTCCGCCAGAATGATGCAGTGTCCTCTTCATTTCTTACGAGGCTGGGCGATGGCCTCATGCTGACCGAGAATGATGCCAGATTGATTGACGGCCGCTTAGTAGACTAGGCAACGTAGGCCACATACGCACAGGTAGTCTACGAATACGACAAGCGCCATCCACTGATGTTGGTCTACGTAGCACTATCTAGGCCTACCAGCCTCGACGGCCTATACCTCACCAACGCGAAGAGTGGCTTCAGGTTCCGACGTGTCGCCGGCTCTATCGACTTACAATTTGTCAACCAAATGACCGAGGTATCCACGAATTCCAACAGCTCTACTATACCACATACTTCACGACACATGAACCCCTCGTCACCGCGATCACGACTGGATCCTATAACAAGTCATGACCAGCTGCTGGTGCTCTCTGATCACGGTGATGATGACCTTGTTCAAGAACTGTCAAGAACTTCTTCCACACATGCACACGGGTTCGTGAAACATGCGTGCGTTCTCCATCATAAGGGACAAGTATAAGCACTACATATCAGCTTACCGCTTCTGGTGTTGGTTATACCTACGTTGCCGTTTGGAGCGTTACACAACCGTAAACAACTGTTTATATAACACATGTGTGGCTGTTCAACATATATGTGTGCGTATAAAATTTATACAAATCTTTAGCGTCATTTTGTGACGTGTCGCTCAGTAAAAATAAATTACGCCACAGTCACCTTCCCGCCGCATGCTTCGCAGAACATCGACTCCCACGGTACGTGGGATCTGTCAAATTTTTTGTGTTGGTCTTTTTCCCGCTGGCGTCATGTGTGAACGTGCATCTACCGTCTTTCTTGTCTAACAATGAAGCCACGAGTCCACGTGCACCGCAGTATAATGTATTCGTAGAGGATCTGATCAGCCCACGCCTTAACATGACGTGCTCATGCGTATCCGTGGCTTTTGTGTTTTGTATTATAGCGATAGCAAATATATGGATACTCTCGGCGTGTTTTAGGGGCGAAACACATTAGGATGCGGGCGTGTCAGGGGCATCGTCGTGTCCTGTCACCGCGTGCATCGTAGTTAGAGGTGTGCGCTGTCGCCTGTTTTTAGTCACGCCACTCGCGCCGCCGCCGAAATCCCAAGAGAGACCATGCCGCCGCCGCCGCCGCGCAATAATTGCGGCGGAAATAATAGTCTGGAAATAAAATACAGCACTTTGCCAGAGGAGCTATTCTCGGTGTGTCCATGTAATGAAATGTCCATATCAGTGGCCGCTGAATAGGGAGCTCGGCGAGAAGCGCGCCCCCTGTTTCCGGTTCTTGTTCTGCAGCGTCATCATGACATAACGAAGCTTTCAAACACTCTCGACACAAATGATAGGGAAAGAATGCGCTTCAATGCAACGAACGCAGCCCTCAGAGATCAGAGTTTTGGTGCACATGTCTTTTGATCGCAGCTTTAAGGTCGGTACGCATTCCCTGCATCGTTCTCAAACATCTGGGACACATTCATATGCAAATTCAGACTTGAAAAGCTCCTGTTTCTGTGCATTTCGTCCACTCTCTTCTTGCGCTAGGAATGTGTTGGTGGGTTCGGTGCGGCGACGTGGTCAAGAGCGAGGTGACATCACGGCTCATCGCTTTTTAGAATCACTGATGCGCTCTGCCGAAATGAACTGTAGACATCTCCTTTGGATGAACGCATGGAGAATGGCTCCGCAGAAGTTGTATCTTTTTCTTCTCCAGAAATATCATGGTATTGCCTGACCTTAGCGCTGCCACGTCCTCCAGCTTTAAAGGGTGACGACCCAACTCGCTCGATAGCATATTCTTGGAGTCTTGGACCTAGTACACTGTGCATAAATAAATAAAATAGATAAGTAAATATACATCTCGTTACGTTAGTACACTTGTTCATTTCATTCCTGTACTCGAGTAAATCGATAAATAAATACAGAAGTAAAGAGAATGGCAAACTTACAATGTAGCTGAGCTAGTTGGTAGGTATTCGCGTTAAGAACACATGACGTAAACACGGACATAAGAGAAAAGTCGAGAGGGTGGACAGTATGTCTCACGTAGACCGCTACTCACACTTGATTGATAGGTATGGCCTCTTACGTGGAAATGCGCAGATAAATATTTGTGTCTACCTTTGGTTCCGCCACTGTGATCTTTCAGTTGTTAACGGCGTTTCTGTGTCCGTCTTGTCACGCCCTGTTTTTATAAAGGGCCCCTAACAGCCTCTGACAATACAAAAAAGAAATTGGCCGCGTATCTGCGTGCTTCGCTGCAAATGCCGTCTAAAGACGATAGAAGAGGCGCTGCGTGAGATATGGACGCCATCTGGCAATACGTCGGGAAACATGAGTGCTGTGTTGCGGGCTGGTAGTCCCGGCGCAGCGGCAGGCGAAGACCGGCGGTGACCAACGCGACCGGTGAGGACGCCGGCCAGCCCGAACACGCTGTTTGGCGCGATGCGCCGAAGGAGAAGAAATGTCCGCACTCAACGAGTACTCTCCACAAACTCTCTTATTTACACGTCGCCTGGGTAAAACAGGAATGCCAGAGAGGCGCCTCCTGTCATTTGTCAAATGCAATACTGAACCGAAACCGAAACACAACATGAGCTTGTGCAGAGGGCACAGAGGAAGACAAGTTTCAGCGCAGTCGCAGTTTCAGCGCAGCTTAAGAAACTGGGGTCTTTAAAATCGCGTATCTATGTTTTGTATTAAAGGAACACACCACCTAATACTTACCTAATGATGTTGCGCCTCAGATATGCGTAATATTTACTTTTTGACCGACAACGCTCACAAGTATGAACAGCCGTACCAGTTCAAGTTGCGTGGGCGGTAAGCAAGTGGATCAACTTGGGTCGGGTGGCTGAATCGGGTGACGTGCCGACAAACAGAAAGACAGACCAAAATTTCTGCGTTTAAGTTCCCCAAGAAAGACTATCGTCTTTAAAAATGTTGCAGTGGCTTAGCTCGGCTTTGCCAGGATAACGTAGCGTTATCAAAGGTTCAGCTGATTGTTCTTAGCTTTCGTGATTATCTAAGATTAGCTTGATTATCATGCTTACTGCTGCTCCAATGACACACATGGTACACATATGATGTGGCACATGTATATTTATTTTGCCAGGCAACTACTTCGGGATACGATGAGTTAAGCTTCTCCGCTCTTCTGCGCCGTTGCCGTTGAGCAGCATTTGCGCTCTCCTTCTCGATGGCTAAACCACACTGGCAAACGCCAGTCAGAGGAGCTATCAAGCGGCTCCAGCGCAGTATCAGACGGCGACTGCACAGCGAAGGCGAATAGCTGCACCCGCGCCGGCGCCAGTACATCTACCTAGGCTACGACGTCACTCCTCTGGAAAGCGCAGACTGGCGCCGGCGAGTCGCGCGCGGTAGCGGCGGAGTGCGCGGGAGGTGTCGGCTTCGATGCGCCAGCTGTGTGACATCAGTGATCCTCGCGCATGCGCAGCACGGCTCTTGAGGAGCCACGAAACTGGCTCGGCTAGGCCAATGTAGCTAACGGTACAAAACAAAAACAGCGAGCGCGTTATTTTCTCTTCGCGTTTCTTGCGTTTTGGTGCACTTCGTGATGCCAGAACAGTGATTCATGTGACATCATCAGGGTACATACTCTCGACTGGTCCATATACGAGAAATAACAGTTGTCAGTTGTCTCCCATACTGCTTTGCTATGCATCCGCCCACCCGTTCTTGCTTCTCTCGCACGACTATCGTGCGCAATTAACTTATTTCGCTGCATTTTGTGCGTTTGCAACCGCGCATGCAGAGATAACAGACTAGCCGGCAAGCGCGAAATCATGGTAGATTCAACGCTTAGTGCTGACATGGTACGCGTGCTTTATGAAGAAATAAGTGGCGAGATGTCCCCTCTAGAAGGGTATTGAAGGAGAGAACGAAACTAACGGAAAAGGCGCCGGATTATATTATTCTTCCAACGGACGCACTCTTTACAGCGTAGGCGATGCACCTTTCCAGGAAAAAGGCGAGCCCGCTTCGACGGGTTTTGTGTATTGTATGGGCACTCAGGACACGTTTTCACCGTCGCCGTCATGTTCCGTAAAACTCCGCGCAATGTATGTTCCCCCGCGAGTAAAAGCTCGTGAGCGCTGGCAAGGAACGTGGCTAAAGCAGGGATGAAACAAGCTGGCCAACTCCGTCACCAGGAATAACATCAAGCCGCGTGCGAGGCCTGCTGCCGATTGCTCCCCAAACAGAAGGAAACGCCCAGCCCGTCATTTGCTGGGCGAAGGAGCAGGAAGGGATGTATATGGACAGGGACTGCGCAACTCGAGCAGCAACTGTGAACTGTGATTATAAGGGCGTGGTCGAGAGCGCTGGCACACGCGCTATTTCAGCAGACATCCCCCAGCGAACGGGTCGTATATCTTCTACTCGCTGTGATCTCACTGCTTCGCGCTCGGACCACTGATACGACAAACAGAAACAGACCAAAAACCGCTTCTCTCCCGGGAGCGGCCGTATTGCCATACACCAGCGCTTTGTAGAGTTAAGTGAGATCGGAGCAACAAGAGTTAGCTGCTAGCCCTCGTTCATGTAACAATACGGCGTGTACTTATCGCATTCACTGCTTCGCCCTCTCCCCCCCCCCTCCCGCGCCGCGCCGCCGCTGCTTCACGCGCCGCCGCCGGAGGTGGAAACACCGGCGCGCCGCCGCCGGTGATTTTGGGTCCGGCGCACATGTCTACATCGTAGTGCCCTGTCCATTTGCTTGAGCGCAAGAGAGGGCGCCACCGCCTCAGCGCTCGCCGTGTGGCGAGAGAGAGCGAACGGCGCGCGTTGGCTATGGAAGCGCTCTTTCCGCGATGAACGCTGAACGACGATCTCGCAAGGAACGAGAACGCGGTCTCTTCCGCGAGAGACAACGCCGGCGCAGGCAGCCTCTGCTTGCAAGTTTCTCGATTTAAAAAAAAACGGCCGCTCGCGCTGCACAGCCGTTCACCGGCACCCCATATATATAGGCACTGGATCTTGAGCTGCAATATTGTGCCGGTGGGACATTTGTCTTATGCGTAGTTGAACAGTACAGATTCGCGGCGTGCACGCCGACTAAAAGCGCACTGCGGGTCTCTGTGTCTAATCTTTCTTCTGTCTCTCATTGCCCGTTAGCAGTGATTTTGCTGTGGGAAACACCGGCGCACACTGCACGCTTCGCCCCTCCATAGATTTCACGTTAGTGGAGCTTAAACACCCTTCTCTACATGCTTCGCCCTAGAGTTACTGTATATGTTACCTTTAGGTAGCAGAGTTGCGCATCTATCTTCCAAACGCCGCTAGCAACCATACATTGCGGAGAAGCTGACCCTCGGGCCAATTGTTGTATTTTTCGAGGATGCCACTGCAGCGAACTGAATTAAAACTAGACATCGATAGTCGATATTTATCGCCGGTCTTCGACACGCCAGACATGTTAATTGCCGACTCGTTAGGCATGTCGCCTGCACAAACGGAGTGCTACTTCACCGTATAGCTGTGGTGCCAATTAGAACTATGCGCAACTCTGCTACCTAAAGGTAGCATATACAGTAACTCTACTTCGCCCCTCCCCAATTTTTTTATGTTGTTCCTCCCACAGCCGGACTTTTTTATGCGGACGCCTCAGAGTAATAGCATAGTCCACGGGAAAACGCGCGCGCAGGGTGTGGTCAAGTATACAAAATTATTTTAGCAGCTATATTCGCTCAGTTCCAATGATTTAAATCGTGGGAGCTAACTTATGTCCCCTTGAAACAATGTTACGAAAAGGTAACCTTTGTTACCACAAGCTTCCTCGCAATGCGAGATTGTATTTATGTCCAATACACTGAACACCAGGATGCAATTGGCGCGCATCGTGCTAAACATAGAGGGAAAAAAGGAAAACTAGGAGGGAGCGCTACCTGACAATCTTGAAGCCCAACCATAAAAAATGAAACAGGAGCATGCTAGGAATCCTACCAAGAGCATGGAACACGAGGAGGGAGTGGCGTCGGAGGAGTAGGCTTGTGGATGCTACGCGCGCGCTCCTCCTTTTTTTTTTGACCCCGCAAAACAAAGATATTGAAACAGGGGCATGATGAGAATTCTGTCATGAGCACGAGGAGGAAGCGGCGTCGGATGAGGTTGGCTTATGGACGCTAGGCGCGCTCATTTCTAGTTCTTTTTGTAGCATTAGCTACACTTGCCTAGCCGGAGCCGATTTCGCGTGGAACGTCATGAGCCGTGCTGCGCTTGCGCGAGGATCAGTGATGTCACACAGCTGGGTCACCGGAGCTGGCATCTCACGCGCTCTCCGACACCGCCGCGCGCGGCTCGCCGCTGCTTGTCTGCGCGTTCAGGAGGAGTGGCGTCGTAGCCGCGGCAGACAAACTGGCGCCGGCCCGCGCGCAGACTCCGCCACCGCCGCGCGCGACCCGCCGCCGCCGGTCTTCGCTTTCCAGAGTGACGTCGTAGCCTTGGCAGACGTATTGGCGCCAGCGCGTGCGCAGCTATTCGCCTTCGCTGTGCAGTCGCCGTCTGCCGCTGGGCTGGAGCCGCTTGATAGCGCCTCTGACTGGCGTTTGCAGGTGGGTAACGCTATGGAGAAAGAGAGTGCAAATGCTGCTCAACGGTGCAGAAGAGCCGAGAAACTTATCTCATCGGATCCCGAAGTAGTTGCCTGGTAAATAGCGGTTCAGTGTACAAAAATGAACAGAAGAAGGCTAATAATCCTAGACTATCTTGAAAGCTAAGAATAATCAGCTGAACCTTTGATAACGCTACGTATATCCTGGATAGCCAAGCTAAGCCACTGCACATTTTTTCCCCTTTAAGGAGCTGAACGCTACGTACGACAGCTGACCATGAGAAACTTTTTTCTTTTTGTCGGGTCAGAACAAGATATTTTTTGTGTTTTCTAAGACAACCTGCTGACAGGGTGAAAAGCAACGTTGTTTCAAGTGTAATAACGTGAGCAGCAGACAGCCTACCGAGAAGAAACTGATATGTTTATTAGAAGGCGCACCATGTATAGGCGCAGAACCACGTGATCGGTCGCACAGAAATGAGCGCAATGGGTGCGCAGTGATATGTGACATCACGCTACAGCATGAACAAGGAAAGCTGTATGTGTCTACCCATAAGTGCAACAATTGAATCCCAGTGTCCAGTATACTGGACATGGTTCTCCCGTAAAAACCATTGTACTTACAGCCCACTTTATTTTATTGCGATAGCAAATATATTGACACTTTCAGCTGGTTTTTGCCATTTCCGTTGCCGTCATGTCTCGGATATGTATATCTATATAATACATAAATAAAATGACTCAAAATAAATCACATGAAAAAAAGTTCTGAAGCGCACTATCGCGATTCGAACCGTCGATCCCTCCGCAGCGCGCCGCTTTAAACAACTCGGCCACACGCCACCGGCTCTTCAGCGCAACAACGGCGAGCTATTTATATACTCCATTTAAGGCTAAGGACACGTAGAACACGGAGGTGCTTCAGCGTCTGCAGTATCACCCGCGAGATTGCCCGAAGGGCGCGCTTTAAAGCAACGCTCCTGCATTTTCCTTCAGTTTGAAAGCTGCCATTGAGACGCGCTCTAAAAAGTGGCCCATTTCTGTACCCACTGGCATAGGCGAGCAAACACTCATCAGTGGACTCACTCAGACTCAGATCGAGCCGTGAGTCTGAGTCTGAGTGAGTCTGGGTACTATTTCAGTGAGCTTGAGTCCGAGTGAGTCCGGTTGAGAAAAATTTTGGTGAGTCTGTCTCCTAGTCAATTTGAAGCGCAAAATATATTCTTCATTGAGTCTGAGTGACCACTTCTTTGCCGACCCATGGTTCTATCTACACAACTTCAGCATTTCTATCAGCCTTATTGCGGCTCACGTTTATACTCCCGCCGATTCACACATACTTCAAAGCACTAGCGTTCATACTCCAGCTCATATTAATAATCAGAGGTGTGAGTTAGGGAGAGGGGGGACGGTGCAGGTTGACCTCAACTCCGCAAACTCTTTCACAGGAAGTTCTTGATCAAATTGTCGCCCGCGTCTTCCCACGGGGGGAACTCGAGTAAATGCGTCGCAGAGTGGTGGAGGCATCGCGTGAATGTTGCGTAATTGGGTTTCGCAGAAGCGTTGCGCTGCCCGAATGATAGATCCGCTGCTCGACGTTCACGAACGGTTTCTGCTTCTCGAGCACGACGTTTAGGATCCACTGCCCATCGTTGCCGTCTCGCAGCAGCTTCTCGTGCACGAAGTTCCGGGTCCGCAGCTCGCTTCTAACGCTTGCATTCAGCGTCGTATGCTCGTCTCTTCGCCGCCTTGTCTTCTGCGTTGCTTGCTGTTGTTGACGCCGACAACTTTGAGGGTGGGGTAACGTTGCCTTCAACGAGTGGTGGGACGCTGATTGAAGCTACTGTTGCTTCCATCGCATCTACTCGAGTCAAGCAAAGCGTCAAGTCAAGCGAAAGCCAAGTAAGGAGACCCTTGACTGAATTCCGAACGCGCGCTCCGCCGCTTATATACACACCGCCCGCGTTCGATCGAGAGGAGGGAGGGAGGGAGAGGAGAGGCCTGCTACCGGCACGAGACGAGCCAAGCATGCGAGGGAGCGAGAGGAGAGGTTTGCTGCCGGCACGAGACGAGCCGAGCATGCGCTGTGGGGGTGTGGACGGCGGACGACGCCGCAGGAGCGACTAAGAAATGCTCCGCATTTAAAATATCTCGTGTCAGTCACCACTTTAAATAAGAATGTCCTTACTGAATTGCAACCACTGATAGCTCATAATTCAAGGTTCAAGATCAAAAGGCGCCAAGTATAGCACTGTGACGTGCCGTTGTGGCCGTCGGTATCTATGGGTTCCGAGGCGGCGTAAAAAAGACGAACGAACACATTGGAGACCAGGAAGGGACTGCCAGACCCTTTTCTTTATTCCTCGAAGCTGCCCGAGCGCGGCCGAGCTCGGCGTCGATCTTCTTCGTTTTCATCGCGCGAAAGCGCGAGACACAAACCGAGCGTCGTCTGCTATCGCTCGTGACATGCCCGGGTTTTGAAAGTAGTCGTCCCGACGTAATACATCACGTAACACAAACAGAAGATTGATGAAACAGAACTAAATTTACATAAACAGTCCGATTTATAAATATTTACAAAAGTCAATCAAAGTCTTTCCACTTTCCCGCACGCCAAAAGTACACACAAACACAAACGATATTTACACTTCACGGCACACATGTACGCACTAGCCGAAGCATGAGTTGCTCCATGTGAGCAATGGGGCTCAGGTAGGGGTCTCAGTTTTCTACATGCACTATGTCACTTCCCATGTTGTCTGCGAGTTCGATCTCTAATTCACGGAGACGTCGTGTCACTATCTTGTGAGGACCAGTGTACGACGTTGGGATTTTCACAACCGGATGGTGGAGCCTTGAGGAGCACCAGTTGCCTCTTTCAAACACAACGTCCTTGTGGTGCTTGTCGAAGTGCTCCTTCTGTTTATCTTGAGCCAGTCGGATGTGCGCGGCCGCGAGCTCCCTGGCTTTTTGCAGTCGTTCGCGCACTACCGCGAATAGCAAGATTCTTCTTTGAGCTCTTCACGCTCTCGGCGGCTGTATACAACATCTAACGGCGCACCGGATCCCTACCGTACACCAAGAAGAATGGAGTTTGGCGAACCGTGTCTTGGTACCCCGTGTTGTACAGAATACAACGTATGGGAGAACATCGGCCCCACTTTTCTCCCCCGGCGGTAGTCAAGGCAGTCATCTGCTTGATTGTCTTATTGGCCCTTTCACACAAGCCGTTTGCTGCGGGGTGATATGCGGTGGTGGCAGCATGTTTGATGCCCCGATGCTTGAAGTAGGCTTCAGTAGAGCGCGCCATCATTTGAGTGCCGCCGTCTGTGATAATCGTGGCTGGGCATCCGTGCTTCAAGATGATCCGTCGCTCAACAAACTTCTGGACGGTTGCAGCTTCTATGTTCCTCAGTGGTTTTGCCTCAACGAACTTTGTGAGGTAATCAATGGCTACGATGATGTACTTGTAACCCCTTGAAGTCTTGAAGGGTCCTATTATGTCCATCCCAACTGTGTGGAAGGGGCTGTGGACTTCTATTGGCTGTAGTAGACCGTAAGGCACCGATGTCGACATCTTCATCCTCTGACAAAGGTGACAGTGACGCACGTACCGTCTGACATCCCCATAGAGCTTCGGCCAGTAATACTTGCACCTTAAGGCATCGAATGTTCGCCTGATGCCCATGTGGCCACCGTATCGGCCTTCATGCATTTCCCGAAGTGCCTCAGCTTGCCGCTGGGAAGGAAGGCAGAGGAGGAATCGATTGCTGACCGGGCCTTGGTCTCTTTTGTACAACACTTCATTGTGCGTAACGAACTTCTTCTGGGCCCGTTTCTGTTGTTTCTTTGTGCCCAGCGCACCCCTAAGTACATCCAAAACTTTAGCGCAAAATGCGTCCTGACGCTGTTCCTCACCCATGTTGTCACAGGATCGCAGTGAGGGATATGACACTGCAAGAATTTGGTCTGTGTCAGCAGCAATAGGAGGGTTCCTGGAAAGACAATCCGGTGCGCTGTGCAGGATTCCTGACTTATAGATGACGTCAAAGTCAAACCCCTGCAAAATCAGCGACCAACGAAGAAGACGTTGGTTTCCTTCCTTGTAGCGTAAAACCCAGCAAAGCGCGTGGTGGTCGCTCACAACTTGAAATTTCGGCCTATCAGATATGGTCGCAGCTCTTCTAATGCCCATTTAACTGCGAGAGCTTCCAGTTCCGTCGAAGAATAATTCAGCTCTGCGCCTTTGAGTGATCTACTCAAGTATAATACAGGACGGTAGCGGCGCTCTTCATCCTCTTGCAGCAGCAAACCTCCCAAGCCGAGCCGAGAGGCGTCTGTGTGCACTTGGACACTAAATTCCGGCTTCTCAGAGAACAGCTTGAGGACAGGTGGCTGACACAAAGTGCGCTTTAATGTCTCGAAGGCAACTCGCTGATCCTCTTCCCAAGAATAAGTAGAATTCTTCTTTAGGAGTGATCGAAGAGGTGCGGCGATAACGCTGTAATTCGGGATGAACTTCCTGAAGTACGATGTAAGCCCGATGAATGACTGTAGTTCCTGGACGTTTCGAGGAGGCCGGAACATCTGAACAGCTGCCAGTTTCGATGGGTCAGGAGATACACCATCTTTTGTAACAACGTGCCCAAGATAATTGATGGCAGTACAAAAGAAGAAACACTTCTGTGGCTTGAACTTTAAGGCTGCTTTTTCGAACCTTGTAAAGCTGTTTTCAAGGTGCGAAACGTGTTCTTCAAATGTCCGACTGAAGACCACACAGTCATCCATATAGACTAGGGCATTGTCGTATTTAATACCGTCAATGATTGTATCCACGGCTCGCTGACAAGTAAATGGGGCACCTTTAAGACCAAATGGCATCCGAAGGAATTCGTAAAGACCCCACGGCGTAACGAAGGCAGTCTTCTGTATGTCATCTGGATGCATGGCGATCTGATAAAATCCAGACACCAAGTCCATAACAGAGAAGTACTTGCTTCCGGTGAGTGCCTGCAGCGCATTTTCAATCCTTGGAAAAGGGTAAACGATGTCCTCAGTGACTGCGTTGATACGTCGATAATCGACGCACATGCGCGTCGTCCCGTCTTTCTTTGCTACAAGGACCAGTGGTGACGCCCAAGGACTCCGAGAAGGTCGCACTATATTGGCATCAATGAGGTCCTTGATCATACTCTTGACGAGATCACGCTGTGCTGGTGACAATCTACGAGGACGTTGCGATATTGGCTTTGCGTTTCCAGTTGGAATGCAATGTCGTTCAACTGTGCAGGAGCCTACATCCGTACTTGATTGCGCAAAGCAAGCAGAATGTTGCGCCAACAAATCCTTGACGACCTGCATTCATCCAGATATCTCTTTTCCTTATCTGTTAGAGACAAGGATGGCATGCTGACACATGTATCATTCATTTTATCAATTTCATACGCTTCAATAATTTCTCTAGTCAATCGATCTCTTGCCCTGTTGAGAATACTAGTTTTATCAAAAATTGGAAAACAGCCACATCTTTGGCAGTGAATGGCAAGGTGTCCGGAAATAACTTTCGTGACATTGTACTTGTGTTCGCGCAACCTTTGATTCACACACCGGCCGGTCTGGCCAATGTACACACGGGAACATGACAGCGGGACGGAATAAATAACGTCTTTAGCGCAGGCAACATACCTCTCGCTATGTTTAGTGGAACACGAAGCATTTTCTTTTTCCCTTTCGGCGTTCACTCGCCTGCAAAGTCCCTGCAGTCGCACGGGCGCGGAAAAAACAACGTCCACACCGGACCTTCTCGCAATCCTTTTCAGGTTGTGAGATACGGTGTGGATGTAGGGCACTACTGCGAGCTTTGATAACGTTGTGTTCCGATGTTAAAGCTAAACGTCGCCGATGTGAGATTGACCGATGCTGCGGGTCGACGACTGTACAGCTGATGATGCATCAAGTCTTTAGGAGAAGGCAGGCATGAAACTTGGAGGATCTCTTGGCAGTCGTCTGCAGAGAGCTCAATATCCTCAATTCCGCTTGCTTCTTCTATGAGACCAATTGTCATCTGATGTGGAAGCACGACGGCTTGAGATGAACAATTCGTCATCAAGACCTTGACTGAATTTTCTGATGCGTCTGCAACCATGGGTTCCACAATTACTGAATAGCGGTCGTACAAGGGCTTTGTCCCTGTGATGACCATTACATGATCCTTGTCTTCAGTTGTACGATGCCAGGTCACGGGAACGAACTTCCGAGATAAAGCTGGCAGTGCTTGCTCCCTAATCAGGTAGACCTTGCGTAGCCTTCGAGGAACAGACACAGCAAAGCTCTCCGAGCCCCAGTCGATGACGGCTCTTGAGGCCCGCAAGAAGTCGTCGCCTAGAAGGACTCCTTCGTGAGGTAACCGGGGAACAACGACAAAGTCATGCTGCAGTGTTTGGTCATCCACTGTTACCACAGCTCTGACTTGACCTAAATTTTGGAGGTGATGGCCGCTAGCTCCTACGAAACGTAGGGACGAAGGCCTTATGCTTAGTTTGGGTTTGTCAACTAGTGGTGCCGTAATCAAACTTTTGACAGCTCCAGAGTCTAGGGTGCCTTTAATTGTTTGTCCGTTGATGGTGACAGGAACGGAAAAAGTACCCGCTTCTGAGGCACACGACACCTGCTCAATTACTGGCGACTGCTCGCGGGCATTGGCGTCACCAGCTGTGCGTTTCCCCGCTGTTTTGAACTGGAAGATTCAAATTCTTCCTGCAACTTCAAAAATTCTTCCGTTAGCGGTAGACGACACTGCGTGACAAAGTGACCACTTCTGGAGCAGTTCAAGCACAGTTTACAAATTCTCGGGGCGTTTCCTTGGGATCTTTCAAAAACACGCGTCCCGGAATGAGTCGAATGCCGAAACAGAGACGGCTTCCCATTTGTGTCTTCTTTTTTAGGCGCGTTTCTCTGTGCTACTTGATCCTCTGAAGAATCACTCGACTCTATGCTATCCGTGCGCTGACGATGGCGCATAGGTTTCCGAGGCGAACGCTTTGAGTTAACGCGGCGTTCAGAGAATGGCGTTGTGGATGGACTCTCGCGTTCTTCTGGATCCGCAGTCTGAACGCTTTCTTCAGAATTGCTGATCTGATCGAAGCGAAGAAAGGAACTTATCATATCGTCTAACCGCCTGAATGTCTTGTCAAAAAAGTGCTTCTTTGCCTTTAGTGACAGCGTAGCCATGATGACTTGACACTTTTCTGGTTGAAGTACGGGGTAATTGCACTGTTCCATGAGGTCCAACTTTCGGTATGCGAAGTCTGTACAAGACTCTCCAGCGCGTTGTGTTGCTCCAAACATTCGCTGCTTAGACGTTACATCGCAATCCATGCTATAACGTCGGCGGAATGCTGCTTTCATATCAGCCCAAGTAGTGATATCAGCCACCTTTGTGTGGTGACGCGTCCATGTAAAGTCTTTAGCTGGGAGCCTCGAAATGATGAATGGTATAGCGACCTCCTCAGGAACGCTGAAGGTTTTGAACCAGTAATCAACTTGGTGAAACCAGGCGTTTAGATCTTTCCCGAGATGCGGTAAGGAGCTCGCCGCGAAATTTGAAAGTCGGTCGCGAGCGTCTTCACCGTTAGACACGCATTTGATATTATCGCTTCTGGCTTTGCTTTGTTGATTCCGCGAGCGGCGCTTAAAACGCATCGACGCATTACTCTCCTCCGCACTCGTGCATGATGCGGCGTCAGAATCCTCATGCGTTCTCGACTCCAAGCGCTCGATGCGCTCTACAAGTGGAGCAAGCAGGTTGCAAAAGAAGTCGGGACTTGCCTGCAGCTGCGGGTCAAGAGGTGGCTGTGGTGCGTCGTCGGCTTTAGCGGCGTCGCGGTCCTTCGATGTCATGGTTTTGAGTCCCTCCAATTCGCGCCGGAGCTGATCCACCTCGGTCTTCAGGGCACCGGCTTCGGACACAGCTGACCTATAGGCTTCCACCCGCGCGGCGTCATCCAGCTGTTCGAACACGTCGATGGAACACGGGGCGGTCGCCATCTTGGGTTCACGGAGCCGACGTTGTCTGAAGTCAGTGGTTCAGCCAACGGAGTGCGTAGAGAGCGACGTCCCCACATAGAAAATATGAACGTCTTCTTAGCTGACCCCGAGCCGTTGGGCGCCAAATGTTACGTGCCGTTGTGGCCGTCGGAATCTATGGGTTCCGAGGCGGCGTAAGAAAGACGACCTACCACATTGGAGACCAGGAAGGGACTACTAGGCCCTTTTCTTTATTCTGCGAAGCTGCCCGAGCGCGCGCGAGCTCGGCGTCGATCTTCTTCGTTTTCTTCGCGCGAAAGCGCGAGACACCGAGCGTCGTCTGCTATCGCTCGTGTTTTAAGAATTTTCCGCAGTGCACGAAAAGTGAGACTCACCCATAGTTATCGCCAAGGGTGTTGGCCTGGTCTTCGATTGTGCCTCCTTCATTCGCCAGGGGCAAGGAATGTACTTGCTGGTCCTTTAGCCTATTTAGGCCATTCCAACTTTCCATTCTCGGGTGCAGGAGTTAATTCCAGAGATGAACCTGACCCAGCTATGTGAACAATTGGCGAGGCGCGCCGTGGTGTAGGATGACATCGTGGAGCAAAGTCGGCAAGGTCAGTAGCAGCGCTGGTAGGGAGCGCTCGAGTCATGACATACCTCGTCGCATGTTCGTAGCAATGGCGACCCACTTGTTGCCAGAGTCTGACTCAAGAAAGGGACCGAGAAAGACCAGCAGGGGGTGCGGCAGGTTCATTCTGACGTTGGTATTTATCGCAGAGACGCATGTAACCTTGGAAGGACCGGGAAAGACCACTATAGAAGAGGCAGCGCAAAACACGGTTGTACGTGCGAGAAAAGCCCAGGTGGCCAGCAGTTGGTTCGTCGTGAAGTTCATGCAGCATCGCTTAAGGCAGGTGTTTAGGCACGACAAGAAGCTCAGGGTCATCTGGCTGGACGCTGCGATGGTACAAGGGTACCATTCAAAAGGAGGAACATGCGGAGTGAGGTGTCTTTAGGGGCAGATTCGAGACGGTCAATGAGTGATCGCAAGGAAGCCTCATGATGTTCGTCACCAATGCGAAGAAACTGAGCCAAAGGCATCACGCTGGGGCTAGCTAGGCTTGGTCACCGATTCTCTGACTCGGACACATGCAGCGCGACTTGGACGAAGACAGGAGACACATAGAACACAGATGAGCGCCGACTTGCAGTTGAGTTTATTTGCACTTCGCCAGGGCTTTTTGTATGTCCCGTACCAGCCATGTCAACAATTACGCAGATGAGCAACATAAAAAGTGTCCCGAGTATGTACCAACTCGCCCAAGTCAAAGTATTATTCGACTCGTCTGGTTGGTCAACAGAGTAGCGGGACAAGCATTCGGCGTCCAGATGGAGGCATCCAGACTATGAGTGCTCCTGAACACACAACGCGCAACGAGCAAGTCGTACAGAAGTCGCCACGCTGGAAATAAAGACGACGGCAAGCTTAGAGCAGCTGGCCCAGGAACGAGAGCTGTCCCTGTCTCGCTACTGCATTCAATAAATGTGCGAGTACTAAACCACTGCACTATTGCGATAGCAATTATATGGACAGTCTCGGCTGGATTTTGCCGTCGCCGCCGTCATGCACCGTATATATATAATATATATATATACATATATATATATATATATATATATATATATATATATATATATATATATATATATATATATATATATATATATATATATATACCAAAGTCCCAAAGAAAAATAATTTAGAATAATGCTTCCAAAGCGCGGAATCGAAACAGCGACCTCTCGTCCCGCAGCGCGTGGTGCTAACCACTACGCCAGAAAGCGCAGATCCTTGAGGTAGCTAACGGCGAGCGTTATATACACACCCTTTACCGCTGGCAAGACTCAGAGACGGCAGGCGCTTATAAGCGTTTCTTTATGACCAGCGAGATGGCGCAAGGAGCGCGACGGATGCATTTAAAACGCTCGCTTCTTCTTATATTTGCGCAGGGAGAACCTTGCCCTTCCGCTGTCTGCTCGCGCGGTTTTCTCGTGGTGAGGGGAAGATGTTTCGAGCTTTCACCGTGATGTCCGCGCTCATGTTACCGAGCGTACGAAAGTCACTCGAGCTCAAGGGGCACCGCAAAACGAACAAACAGAAGATGAGCGAGAACTATCAAATGTCACAGCTCCACACTTGAAGCACGCTAGTTTCCTTCGCTGCTTCGGCCGCCTTTGCAACAGGAGCGCTGTTCAAACTGAGAGTATCCGTTGGCGAGCCTCACTTCGTATAGCATTTGTTTCTTGCTATCGCATTCATGGCTTCGCCCTTGCGGCGAAAGTGTGACTTTTTTTTCTGACGCGTGTAGTAACCATGCTTGAACAGTTAACGGCAGAGTTTGACACGGTGCGGTCCTTCACCATTTGCGCTGAGAATGGCCACGTATTCCGCACAGGAATTTGCAGTCGGTACTTGCGCTCTCTTGATTTAAAGCGCAGCGCATCATTAAAAGGCCGTCACCGCGAAATGCGTCATCATTTGATATCTTTTCAGTCCAATTTAGTGTGTATTCAATTCGGCCTTAGAATTCGTCTTACCGCACTGCTTTCACGTTTGGAGTTCACGCAGTTACGCTTCTTCAGTTAAGAACGTCCGTGAATATCGGCCGAACCCCCTTACTTTTTCTGGAAGGATATGTTTCTCGTTTTGAGTCCCCAGAACCATAGAGTTTCCTACAATACTTACTAGAGGGAACTCTGGCGCTAGTGTCTATGGGAGCTGCAATGCATCGCGCTTCAGCCAGCATGGGAATGATGGGTAGTACATGGATTTGTCTAAACTTCGTTCTTTCGGCTCCGTGTCGCCTGCATCCGCTTTGTCGCAAAACGAAGTTCAGCAAAAATCAGCAGTTTCACTTCACCACTTTAACTTCTTTAGGCTCACCGATTCAAATCTGGTCAAGAAGTTCACACGATCCGTTTTTTTATCCGAAAGAAAACCAAAACATAGCAATAAACATAGCCACAAGTGCGTTCGAAGCCCACAAGCACGAAGACTAGGCAAATCCGTGTACTACCCATCATTCCCATGGTGGCTGAACGATCGCAGCGCGATCGCAGTTCCCTCTAGGTCATTTTAGGAAACTCTATGCCCAGAACCACGATACCAATCATAGGCTTGCGCAAGAAAATCACCCTTTGTAAAAAAATTGGTCTATACTGAGCAAGAACCACTTCTTTGCGAATTGCGTGAAAATGGGATTTTGACGAGATCCTACACCTACGGGATCATCATTTTTGTAGAAATACTCTGAATAGCGTGAGATTACAGTTTTGTTGCCTTGCAGTTTTCGGAGCCCCATTTTAAGAAAGCAAGACACAAATGTGGCACAATAATCAATAACGCTCTAATTTCTGATTTCCACGCTGCACGTCTCTAATAGCCAGAATTTTATAAATTTTCCTGAGCAACGCCACACATAGGAATGAAAATTTTGCTAAATAAAAATGCCTAGAATACCTCAGACAAAAATCATAACTGCTTATTAAGGGCACGTCTTTGAGAATGCGATATTCGGAAAAGGTAACTTTAAAGAAGGCAACTTTCCGTTTCCCAAACGCTTCAAGATTAAGGCCAAGCGAGTGCTCTGAGTAAGTAACAAACTGGCAGAAAAAAAAAACACGAAGAGTTGCATCGATGTACAAACTTGTGCATATGTACAAGTTTGTCAATAGTGTCGAGGTGCGTCCCAGACCAATAGAGTCTGGAACGTGGGTATTAGGCGTGGCCAAGCATTGTGGCGATGAAATAATTAAAAGGTGAATGTAAAGCACACATAGCATAGTAACTTCAGAAAAGTTTATAGCAGGATGGGCGGCAGTTTCTCAGCGAAAGTAGCGCTCAAGGGATAAAATAGTCGAATAGGCTTTGACGGAGGAGCTGTGAGCCAGACTTATCTATTTGTTCTGTACGCACTTTATGACCCTGCCATTATCTCTTTCCATTGCCGCTCTTGATAGTTCTGCTAGCTGCTAGAACTCTGAAACGAACGCCAAATATTGACAGCGAGAGCGCGGATGGTTATACAAAGGAACAATGGGATAATAGTTCACAATGCACAGACGGCAAAATAAGTAAAAATGGCAGGGCGTGCGCGGCATCTCTAGAAATCGAGCCTCCCTCTCTAATGCAACTAAAATGGCGTTGCCTTCCGCCAAGAGGCTAGCGTTGATGATGATGATGATGATATATGGGTTTTAATGGCGCAAGCGTCAGGCATTGGCGAAGAGCGCCAGGAAGTCTTCTCGCTTTTAGTGCAACATTAAAATATTCGTAGTAGTTGAAATAACTCGTAAGGAACGGGTGTCATCGATAAACCTTACAAGAGACTGTGTCTTGAAGGGAGGTTGTATGCCAATAAACATTGCTGGGTTTAGTGGTATGTGCTGTTGATATGCCAAAGGAAATGCTCTTTCTCAGAGCGTCCATCTGCCGACACTCCAAAATAACGTCGATGACCTTCAGCCTTAGTCACATACAGGAGGTTCGCTGCCAGTTAACAAACAATTATGGGTACCAATGTGTGCCCTATCCTCAGCCTACGTAACTGAATGTCCGTTCCTCGTGATCTTGATGCTGGCGTAGGTGTATTTGGCTGAGGTTTAATAAGATGTATCTCATTGAATGTTTCAAGGTCCCACGACCTTAGCCTGTAGTGTCTTAGTTGTTGTCTTACGCAATATTTCAAGTCAATGCCAGGGACAACTGCGGCAAGAACGCTTTTGTTTCTGTCGATGTAGCGATTTCGTCAGCCAGCACATTACCCTGGATACGTCTGTGGCCTGGTACCCAGCATATCGAGACCTGCTGTTTGTACTTGTGGAGTGCACAGAGAAGTGAAGACAGATTATGTTCTATAGGTTTCGCGTATTTCCTAAGTGATGTAAGCGATCTTAGGACGCTTAGAGAGTCAGTGAATATCGCTGCCTTTTGGAGCTTTGTTTTCGTGGTATGCTGCACAACCGACAGTACTGCATAGACATCTGCCATGAAAATGCTTCTTTCCGAATTAAGTACACCTGATTCTGAAAATGATTGCCCAACAGCTGCATAAGAGACATCAGCATGTGCCCTTGATGCATGCATGTAAAATTCCGGGCAGGAGTGCTTAGCCTGACTCTCTAAAAAGTGTGTTCGAAACTTCAGCAAATGATATGTCACATTCCACAAGCTGTCACTGCCAGGGTGTTGACGGCTTTTCTTGAGCTACTAGCTGATATCGTAAAAGTTGTACAAACATTTCCTGGCTGAGTTTCCTCACGCGCAGTGAGAAGTATTCTGTAGCTTGAGTCCGATTTTGAAAGAGAGTGGCACATAAGGTGTCCTTAACTGTTGAGTAACCATGATGACGATATATGTTGTGTATTGACGCAAGGGCCATTTGGTGGCCGCAGAGCACCAGGACATCATGTGGGAGGCGATCAATCAAGCTTTTATTGGTATTTAGGTGCGTAAAATTACGCCCGCTAAGGCAAGTAAATCATCGAAAAAATACCTCAAAGTGGCGCGAAATGCGTGTAGTGAGAATAAGTGAGAAGTGGTCGTGACAATAAATCTGCAGATATAAGGTATAAGCACGACTTTCTAGTCAACGACCTTGTCTCCAAGGGCAGCGCGGCAGATTGCTGGGAATATGGAGAGAAAACTATGCACATCCTTTAAAACACGACCAATGAGTAATACTAAAAAAGCGAATCCCTACCAATGAAATGAAAGGATACACTGGGACTTGTGTTCGGTAGGGTAATCAAAATGATTTTTTTCTGATAGCGTCTATTCCATTTCACTGGATAAGGATGCGGAGCACGGTAAGTGGTTCTCCAGATTTCTCACAGCTGGTTGGATCACCACCGGGCAGAAGGTCTGCATGTGTACTGCGTGTGCGTTTCCTATTCTTAGCTTGTGAAGCGTTGCTGGTGTACGGCGTGACTTCCATACGGACGGCCAGTTTCCAAGGTACGGCTTGATAACATTCAGCTTATTTTGTGTTCGGCTGTCCCATGAGCACTGCCAATAAGCCCTGAGCTTTAATTTTAGGAAGGCTTTTAGGTCTGGTGCGGGGTCAGCTTTGGATGTATTGGCAGCCTTTTCGTGGAAGGATGAATTCAGCCGGTTCGCCAAGATGTTTCCTTCGTTCTCACAGTGTACTGGCACCCAGCGTATCAAGACATGTTGTATAGATGCGTAAGGTATGCATATTAGTGACAACAGGAAGACTATTGAAGTATTCTTTTCGTTTTAAAGGTATTACGAGCTTTAACAACGATTAGGCAATCCGTGTAAATAATGTCGTGGCGTAAGCTTATTTCTTTAATGTGTTTACCGGCTGCCAGTATCGCATAAGCCTCTGCTGTGAAAATGCTTGCTTGGGGTGGAGGATACCGGCATTTCAAGAGTATGGCCCGACTGCTAAGTAGAACACAGCAGCGTTAGAATTTTGAAACGACGGCAAGGAATACAGGGCACTTGTATTTGTGCTAGAGTTCTAAGAAGTTCGTACGGCTACGTACAATAGGCGAGCGTTCTGTAACTTCCTCTAAGGATAAGTAGCAGTCTATCAGCTGCCAGTGCCACGGTGGAAGCTTAACACCGGGTGGCATCGCACGGTATTCAATGAGCGGCACTGCTAATTTCTCGGCAAGACCTCGTACGGGTAGTGAACACGCAGCGAATGCCTAGATGATGGACGCGTTCCAGCATCTTCAAGACGCTCGCAGTGGCAGACTGCTAAATTATGGCCCCATGATGTAGGCGTGTGAGTATGAGACTTTTGTGCATTTGTTATCACTGCCCAATGATGTACGCGACATAACATTCGCAATATTCATAGTTTTCATACACTTAATGTTGAGATATTTTATATGTTGCACAAATGATAGTTTCACTCCTAGAGTAATACCTAAGAACTTGTGCTCTTGCTTTGCAGGCTAGGAATTCATTATAATATAAGCATGTACAACTGAGCGCAGCAGCCTGCGCTACTCCGCGACTCCGACCCTAAGACCGAATGTTCGGTTGGATAGGTAGCTCTGTAATATGTTTAACGTTTTTCCTCGTATACCTACTTCTGAAACGTCTCTCAATATCCCAAACCACCACGTGGTATGTACGCTTTTTCAATTTCGATGACACAGAGGAAAGAATACTTATACATGAAAGAATTGAAGAATGTTTGTCTCAATGCGTATGAGATGGTCTGTTGTGTATGGACCGTCTCACAAACCACGTTGACATGGCCCAAGCATTTTTTTGAATCCGGGACATGTAGCAGCCGACGGTTAATCATGATTTAAATAAGTTAACACAGGCAACTTGTTGTACCTATAGGCCTGTAACTCGAAACGGAAGATGGATCCATTACCTGTTTCAAGATATGGATAACGAAGGCCTCTTTCTAATAAGTCGGGATGTCAACTGAAAACCATATGGCATTGTATGGGCAAATGAGCGTTTTTTTATGTCGAGAGGTCGGTGCTGTTCCATTTTATATAGCACGCGGTCTAAGGCTGGGACTGACTTGCTGCAGGAGTTTCGGGATGCGTGTAATTCAGCTAGCTGTAAAGATACATTGTGGGCCTCGTATTTTGCGCATTTGCATCCTAGTTACTCAGCCCCCCTTCATGCTTTGTATCTTTGAAAATGTTCAGAGTAGTGCCCAGAGCTAGACACATGTTCGAAGTGTGCACCGAGGAAGATCGCTCGGTCTTCCAGGGTGTCACCCTCTATGTTTACCAAATATTGTGCATTGGGTTATCGCCCTCTTGCCTTGTTAAACCTGTTCAGGACCTTATCTTTGTGTTCTGGTTTATACTAGAAAAAAAACTTTTGCCGACTCTTTTTTTGAGCGTGCCGGCGTGTCCTCTCCCCTTGGAATGATTTTCCGCGCATTTCTGCAGTCATTATTTCACCGGGAAACAGAGCGTTTGTGACCGTTGCCACACATTTGGGGAATACATTTCGAGGGAGCACTAATGTTAAGATCTGTGACAACAGCAATAATGATAAGAGCATCATCTATCGTTATTCCGGGCATCTCAGCCCATGTCAAATGACTAAGAATGCGGTTGTGTTCGAGATTCCACCGAGGAACCTGGGCAAGGAGCTGGTTTTGTATCGGTTCGGCGTTCTTGGCATTATTGGGTAATGGTCACTCCCACACGACTTTTTAAGAGTACTACATTCAAATTTCGGTGAAAGCGTCGGCGATGAAAGACTAAGATCTATGGAAGAGCATGGTTTGTTCGCCAGGTGAAAGAATGTGGGCTCCGTGTTCTGGAGGCATGCCCCAGAGGAAAAAGAAGTTTCGCAATAACGCGACCTCACGCATCGCTGCGAGAATCACGCCACATGCTGCTGTGGGCGTGTATTCTCCAAGAATAAAAAATGGTTCCGGTATTTCTGGTACTAATGATTCATAATTGCGTACTGTGAAGATGATAACGTGGCGGTATGTACAATGAACATATAGAGATTAGTTTATCGAAAAATACGGCTGGGACGGCCAGTGCGTCAACGGCCTTTGGAGGTGCTTATGTTGACATGACAGACTTCTATCAACTATTTAAGGCTACACCACCAATAGATGTGACAGTATCCTCGCGATCTTTCCGTAAAATTAAGCGCTGTCGGAGAAAGTTGGTCTCCCTAGTTGTTATGTGCGTTTTTTAGGCACAGGGCATTCTAGGATTGAACTTGCTTAGAAACTCTTGAATATCAACGAGTTTTTTGCAGTAATCCCCCGATGTTCTATTGTGTGATATTGTCCATGTTGAAAAATAAATTTTGTGCGTGTCTCAAAAGTGGCAGATGACTTATTTAGTTGGCCTTCGTAAGGCCCTGTTTTGGTGCTTTGCCCGTTTTGGACCGGTCGAGAGAAGCTCGCCGCTCCATCAACGCGACCTGCGCCGTTGAATTGGAGTAGAGTCCGTAGCCGCTTACAAGGCACAGGACTCTCGCTCCAGAGATTAATCGGTGTGCCATGTAGACTTTGTATGGGACGACGATGCGTTGGACCAAACCGGGACGGAGGTCGACTGCTTTCCTTAGTCTCTACAGTGCCGGCGCTTGTAGTGGCCACTAGTGTGGTCAGGTTTGCAGTGGGCAGGACAGCCTTGGTTGCTCCCACCGTAGGTGCAGGTGGCTTTAGCCTGTGCACGCTAGGCCTGGTCCGGGCAATCGCCAGGCACCGTTGTAGCGCCGCCCCAAATGCACAACGTCGGCGAAAGATGTTTTCTGTGGGAATGATGTGAATATCCGCTCTCTTGCTTCACGCAACGTTATATTTTCCTGAACATTTATGCCAATTATTTCTTTTTTTTCAGGTTCGGCCCGCTTTGAAGTATGCGGAGTGGTTACTGTCGCAGTTTGCACGATGAACCTCATCATTACTCCAGCCGTCAGCTCGTAGACTAGTTGCGCCGCTCTTAGCGCAAGTGAGCGACTCTCGGCAGCTGTGAGATCCATGACCGAATCTCTGGCAGTTAAAACAACGTCTCGGGTTTGGAATGTACGGTGGGGCATGAAGTTTCAGATAGCCGATTTGTAGAGTCTCTGTAAAGTAGTTGAGCTGAAGGTCAGTATTAGGTGCTTTGTTGCGCTTTCATTGTTGGTGGCCTGATTGTGATGCGCTGCACATAAGTTACACTTCGGTCCTTCCATATCCCAAGGAGTTGTTCGTTCAATGTCATCACATCTCCGTTCGATACTACGCCCTTCACGGTGTCCATGGTACGCTTTGCGCTCACAGAGACGGGGATGTTACCAAACGCCACGACGTGTGAGAGTTTGTTCTACTCTTCCTCGTCTTGTAGTTCAAGGAGAAAATCCCGACTTGCCTTCTTTGTAGCCTCATAACCCGTTCGAATTGCTTGTTTTAGACACTTGGCCACAAGGAATGGAGAAAATGCTCTAGCTTTCGTAGACGACTGCTCCAAGTGAAGGACATGGTATTTCGGGTAGGTTTCTTTGTTTTGGGCCCCCCAAAAAAGAGTGAAGTTGCGTCCGCACGATTGGTTGCAAAAAGGGCCGATGAATCCACAGCAAAAAATTCGGCAGATCCCACGTACCACGGGCACGATGTTATGCGAAGCATGCGCAAGAAGGCGACTGTGTCGCAATTGCTCACGTTGAGCGAAACGTTACGGAATGACTTTAGAGAAATGTGCAAATGGTATACGCACGCACATAATTTGAAGAGTTGCGCATGTGTTATATGACCAGTTGTTCACAGTTGCTTAACGATGGCAACAGCAACATAGGTGGTACAACACTAGACGCAGTAAGCTGATATGTAGTGCGCCGGTACTGTGCACAAACGCAAAGTAGCGGCACTACTCGCAACTAAGCTTTATTCAGAAAAGTTTCTCTAGATATACACAGCCGAGTGGCACGTGCAGGTGCACTGCACGTACGTTACAGTGACAATTGCAGTTGTTAGATTTGCGTTACAATTGTTATGCTTATACTTATCCGTTATGACGGAGAACACGCGCAAGCTTCACGGACCCGTGTGCATGTGTGGAAGGGGTTCTTGGCAGCTCTAGAATAAGGTCATCATTCATCATCATCGCGATCAGTGGGCACCAGCATCTGGACAGGTCTTATTGTTGGATCCGTTCGTGACAGTGGCTACGAATGGTCAAAGTGGAGCGAAGTGCGAGGTATATACAGTAGAGCTGGTGGAAACCGCGGATGGCTTTTACGAAGCGATCTATGATGCCTCATGACCTGGACGTGGAAACGAGGTCTTGTGATGCCCTGTCCACATCCAAGCCGTCTTTCAAACCGGCACTCATGAGGGACATCGTCCTCTCGGCGGTTATTGTAGTAAGCATTGACCCCGGTTTTTGCGTAATCCACGTGGTCGACCTTGCGGACCACGTGGACGAGTGGATGGTAGCCCAGCGTCTTCCAGGGGTGCTCTGTGTTCAGCTCCCTAACGTTCCTTGCGTCGGCCGCTGTGGTGTAGTGGTTGCGGGTCTCGGCTGCTGACCCGAATGTGGCGGGTTCGATCCCAGCCGTGGTGGTAGCATTTGGATGGAGGCGAAATGCTAGTGGCTCGTGTTCTGTTCACATCAAAAGGAACGTCTGCACATCCGGCGGCGAATGTCGTCGTGACACGAGAAGAATTCCTTGTTTTTTCACCCATCATCCGGAGTCAGCTCGACCCCCAGGATCCTCTTTTCCACGGACACGGACAGCGAGATGTGAGAGGGGGTCGAACTCCCCTTCTCTAATCAAGACGGATGCTCGCTATTTGCATCCACCTTGCGAATATATATAAAGCTGGCATAGAATCTCTTGATGTACCGAGAGAATTCATTCGAGTCTGCACAGAGGCTCCGAACATAACTTGTTCTAAATGCACCAGTGGAAATACGGATACACAAATGATGCACCGGATCCAAAACCTTCAGGGCGCTTGGTGTAAAGGAGTCGTAAACCACAGCACCGTAGTCTAATAGCTATTGTATGAGGCTTCTGCACAAGGTTAATATGCACTTTCTGTCACTGGCCCACGTTTTCGTAATGTTATTCGTTTTGATGCACTTCCCTTTATTGTATTTTATGCAGGAAATGAACGAAAACGTCGAATCAAGAGTAATTTCTAGAAACTTGCCTTCGTTACGGTACACAAGCTGCCTATACAGCGTGGCCCTGCTACGTCTCGCCAGAGTTAAAAACAAATTTCACCATTTCCCACTAAAGGGAACCAGGTAGGGATGCGAAGGAGCGCATGGGTCGACTAAAAGTTCCGTTCATCACGGGCACCTTGCCCGATGTTAGCGCGTCCTTGCATGTGGAGTACACGACCAATTCACTGTAGTTGCTGTTGCTGTTTGTTACTCGTCCCGAACTCTTGTTGGACAGGTGTCTGCGTTACGCCAAGCTAGGACAGCATACGGCAGCCCGGGCCCCTAAAGTGCTCTGGATGTATCATCATCAAGCCGGTTGAAGAAGAAGACGAAGAAGACTTCTCCTTGGCGCGAGCGCGCGCTCAATATGTTACAGATGGCTATGGTAGGTTTTAGAAAGCGGACGGTTGCCAATGGAACTAAGGAAAAAGCCCAGCGCAAAAGCTGCTTCGCATCTAAAATATACTAACGCATTCTATAACGGCGCGACCAAATGCATGTTGTTAAGTATTGCCTGGACTACGCCACATTCTTGTTTTCGCTTAGTTGCCTCATTTGACATGCAACATTAACGAACTATCAAAGCAACGAGGCTAGCTGAAAAATTCCAATAAGAGTGTTGTAGATCGGTTAGCAAAACGTCTGATTAGACTGTTTCTATTTTCGTATCTAATTTATTAGTGTGTTTCTCCTTACGAGAGATGCCCGTGAAATACAAAAAGTACCACGTGACATGCCCGCTTCAGCGCCTATACGCGCCCGGACTGCAGTGCTCCCCAGCGTTCCGCGTACAAACGATATGCTCCTCTCGCGACGGTTCATGAGAGCGATAAGCAGACACAGCGGTTGCCGCTAGAGTTGCCACTAGCAAAACGTGCGTATTCGCACAGCCACCACCATCGTCGCTGTCCTATCGAGGCAGTGCAACCAGCCAAATGACATAGTTGTTTGGACGCAGAACATTATGGAGCAATTATACCACGGCGCACAAAGGCACGGAAGCGGACGTGTCACGTGGTAGTTTTAATGCGAAAGTTAAGCAAGCGTTCAGACTTTGGCGTTGAACTGGAGAAACTGTGCACGCTTCGCCGAAGGGCGGTGAGGAGATACAGACGCACGAAGGCAATATGTGACTTGAGGCTGGCACGGCGCATACAGAAAAAAGTCCAACGACGTTTGGACAAACTTGAAGAGCAGCACTGGAAATCATTCTGTTAGTCATTGGATCCTCGCAAGCCATTGGGACGCATCTGGAGCACTATTCGTGGCTTGCGCTCGACTCCCCAACAAAGACATCCTTTCATGGCTCTAGCCCTACATCTAGGCCGCACCCAACTTGAAGTGGCGAATGATTTTTGTACGCGAATCGCTGGTGTGTGTGCCATGCCCGCTTCCGCCGTTCAGAGTGTTTTTCCTGAGCCCCGGATCCCAGAAATGGACAAAGATTTCACTATGGAAGAACTGGACGCATCCTTGGCGGCTTCCCGACGATCATCTTCACCAGGGCTTGATGGCGTCACCTACGCCACTTTAGCCAACCTTGAAAAAGAGGCCAGAGGAAAGCTGTTGAGATATTACAACCACTCATGGCATGCGGGCATTGTTCCCCAGCAATGGAAGATAAGTCGGCTTGTGCCACTACTCAAACCAGGAAAGTCTCCATTCGATTTGACGTCATTTCGCCCTATTGCCCTGGCAAGTTGCGTCGGGAAAGTCATGGAAAGGATGATACTTCTACGCCTAGAATAGTATCTCGAGCGCTACAATGTGTACCCAGACTGCATGACGGGCTTTCGGCGAGGCAGGTCATCCGTTGACAACGTAATTGACCTCACAACCTTTGTCCAGCAGCAAAAGTGCCTCAAGCGCATATCACTGGCGCTATTTCTTGATGTGAAAGGGGCGTACGACAACGTAACACATGACGCGATCCTCGAGTCCTTGGAGGCTGTCGGAATTGGCGGTCGGATGTTTCAGTGGATCCGCGATTATTTGACGAGGAGGTCCTTCTTTGTGCAGACAGAAGGTGGTCCCACTGCCAACCACTATACTTCCCGTGGCGTCCCACAGGGCGGGGTATTGAGCCCCACTTTGTTTAATCTTGTGATGGTCGGCATTCGTGAGCTTTTACCAAGTACTGCTCACATATCAATATATGCTGACGACATTTGCCTTTGGTCTTCGGCTGTGACCCGTCTTCAAGTGCGCGCAAGAGTCCAGCAGGCTGCCACCTTAACCTGCTCATATCTCCGCAAACAGGGTCTTTCTGTCTCTACCGAGAAATGTGCGTTGGTCGCGTTTACACGCAAGGCCATGACACTATATCCTGTTATTATCAACGGCCAAAATGTCTCGTACCAGAAGAACCATCGCTTCCTAGGTGTGATTATTGACAGGGATCTTTCGTGGAGCGCCCACTGCGTTTACTTGAAGATAAGACTAATTTCCATAGTTCACATAATGCGGTTCCTCTGCGGGAAAACTTGGGGCACATCGATACAACCCATGATGCAGCTTTACAGAGCACTGTTTCTGGGATTTTTACATTACAGCTTGCCGATGCTGGCCAATACATGCAAGACGAACATCCGCACCCTCCAAAGTTTGCAAGGCCAGGCACTACGCACGTGCTTAGGATTACCACGCTGCACCTCCACGCACCGGACAATTACGATCGCAAGAGAGCATCAGATTCCAACATACGTCACTACTGACAATTTAAGAGCTCACATTAGACATCTCTACCGAGTTCCCGGTCACCATATTGCTGCGTTGCCACTTCAGAGACCGCAAGCCATGTTTTCAAAGATTGTTTCGACTCATAGAGAATGCCTTCCGTCGGGCTTTACTCCAGCAGCAAGACCACTGTCGCCTCCGTGGTGCCTACAACAACCACAGGTACGCCTCACAATTCCGGAAATAACGAAGAAGAGCCGTCATTCGACATTCGACAATGGCTCTACGACAGGCGACATTGTCACTACTCAACGAGGAGTATGGCCAAAGGACACACTTTTATACCGATGGATCAGTCTTAGCCGACAGCTCCACAGGTGCTGTTGTTATTCCGGCCTGCCAAGTGACTGTCAAGTTCAAGGTATCACACGGGACGACATGAACAGCAGCGGAGCTTGCCGCCTTACGTGCTGCTATCCTTTATATCGCGGAAGCCCAGCCTCAAAAGTGGGCTGTCTTTTACGACTCTAAGGCATCCCTTCAGAGTCTGCAATCAACATTACGACGAAGGGTGCACGAGCAGTTAGTGAACGAAATGAGAGAAGCTCATCACCAAGCTTTATCGAAGGGACATGACGTTGTGTTCCAATGGCTGCCGGGACATTGTGGTATTGTGGGTAACAACCTCGCTGATGATGCTGCTCGGTCCGCTCACGAGGATGCCCAGACAACCCCAATACCCTTGTCGAGGACAGACGCTGCAAAGGGTCTACGCTCGTTCGCTGACACCATGACGCAAACTTGGTTGAGTGACGGCAGTGTCTGGAACCGTCGCCTGCATGAACTAGACCCATCGAGGAAGCTCCAAGTTCCATCGCACTTCCCCCGCCGTGATGCAACTTTACTGCGCCGCCTGTGGTTAGGAGTAGCTTTCACGAAGGCGTACTCTTTTCGCATAGGCATGACAGACACCTCAAAATGTGACTCGTGCAATAGCAACGAAACGATAGAACATCTACTGTGTTTCTGTGGACGTTTTGTGAACGAACGAAACGTTCTGCGCGATGCGCTGAACAAGTTAGACGACAGACCGTTTTCCGAAGAGAAGATCCTCGGATCGTGGCCCTACGCATCGCAGGCCAGCAAAGCGACGCGAGCATTACTGTTGTTTTTAAAATCGACCGGCTTAAACGACCGCTTGTAGGCATTCAATGGACAGGTGCATATGTACCCTGACAGTGCCTTCTTCCCTCTTCTTTCTTTCTTTTATTACCTTCATCCCTTCCCCCCAGCGTAGGGTAGCAAACCAGACGCGCGTCTGGTTAACCTCCCTGCCTTTCCTTCATTTCCTTCCTCCTCCTATGAGATGACATCAGTGGCTGTTTTTCGTGCCGTAGTTGTCCGCCGCCGCTGGTGTGCGTAACCGCTATCGCGCAAAATAAGAAAGAAAAACGAAATAATAAAAAAAATATCCGGGGTGCAAATGGGTTCGAACTTAGACGCTCTGCGTGGGAGCCCCGTATTCAACCACAGAGCCATGCTGTTTTTTGTTTATTGCCTTTTTTGACATTTGGAATGCTAGATACAATACAAACATTAGTTGCCCAAAATGGAGAGCGATCGACAGGAAAAAACGAAAGTCCCTAACAGGGACGAAGCAGGACACTCAAAATCCTTCATTTGTAAAAGGAGCTCGGCACAATCTAACCAACTGGGAACATCTTCAAGAAGTTTTTGTTCTACGACAAAACGGGTTATGCTTTCTCTGAAGTATTGACGCGCCGGACGGGCGTCCACATCAGCGTGCCGTATGGCTATCCGTCACTTCCATATGCTGTAGAGTGTAATAAACCCTATAAGATCCAACGGTGTCCCGTCATTACTTTCAACAGAGAGACACCGAATGCCAGGGGGGGGGTCTAAAGGCAAATATTTTTTTGATGGTACGCTGCAGTACGTCCCATAAAAACATGGTGTCGCAGCAGACAAGCAACATATGGTCTATCGGTTGTACTTTCCTGCATATTAAGCAGTCTGTTCCTTATGACAAAAACATGTCCTTTTCCCCCAACCAGGGTTTGACTGGAATGTAATAAAAAGCAGAATGTTTTCATTTCTGCAGGTACCATCATTCTCTTAATCTTATTCAGTACATTTCTTCCTGGACCCTGAGGCATAGGTCGGCAAAAAATTTGGAGCTCACTCAGACTCACTCAAGAAATATATTTTGCTCTGAGGGCTCAACCTAAATCGCTGGTTCATAATAAAGTTTATTCCTCCTCCTCCTGAGGGCTCACTCCGACTCTGAGGAAGCAAAGTTTTCTTGAAGCAGAATCACTCGGACTCAGACTCATTACATTTTTTCTCAACGCGACTCACTCGCCCTGAATCTCACCAATATATTACTTAGCCGGACTCACTCAGACTCAGACTCATGCTTTATGAAACTGCTCAGCGCAAAACTTTGTAACAGTGCACAGTACGGTGGTCTTCGTCTTTTCTGTGTGCTGTGTCAAACGTTTGCGCTGAGCAGTTTAATAATGGAGTACCAACTATCCCAATCCCACACTTTACTTCAGACTCATGGCTGAGTCTAAGTGAGCCTGAGTGAGTAGACTATCAGTCCGTTAAAGTAAAATTTTTTTTTTGATCGTGGTGTCAATGCCCTTCAACGCCAATATCTCATATAATCGGGGCTCCACTATACGCCTTTGACGTTATACCTTATAACAGTGGTTTTATTCCAGTAAGGACATTTTTGTGAAATAAGCGACTCACATGAATGAATCTGCGGGGGCAGGTCATGGCACCTCTCTTCTCCTAACTCACGTCTCTGATCAATAAATATTGAGGGGGCGCGTCAGCGCTAGTGCTTTGAGATATGTGTGAATAGACTGGAGCATAAACTTAAGGCGACATAAGCCTGACAGTAATGCTGAAGATGAGTAGGTAGGACCATAGGTCTGCAATAAAAGGTGGAGCTCACTCAGACGCACTCAAGAAAGCTATGTTGCGCTTGGAGCTCACTCGAACTCAGACTCACCAATATTTTCCTCCACCAGACTCACCCGGACTCAGACTCACTAAACTTTTCCGCAATCGGAATCACTCGGACTCTTTCTCATCAAACTAGTACTCACCCGGACTCACTCATACTCGGACTCACTGCCCAATCTGTGTCTGAGTGAGTCGACTCATGAGTGAGTTTGCTGACCTATGCCCCGAAGGTACATTGTTTCATAAAAAGGTACAGGCAGTACAACGTCACAAAAGTGTTTATACAATTTCTTCTGTGCCACAGTGTAAGGATGTGTAGCTGGTACTTCGCTTCTGCGCCATATTACGAATAATGGCGTTGTGGGTGCTTCCTAACTTCACAAAAATTATGGATTATAGCTCAGTGGGTATCTTGGTAGTGTACTCGTATTAGTACCGCCATGAGAGTTTACGATGGGCTGTAGAAATGCCGCACTTCCATCTTTCGGCGAGACTGTGCTGCGCTTTCCGCGGATGCCCGGCGTATTTTTTATTCCGATAGAAATTATATGGACACTCAGGAGTTTTTCGCCGTAGCCGCCATCATTGCTGTCGCCGTCATGCCCCGGATATGTATATGTATCTATATATAAATAAAGGCCACAAAGAAAAATAAATCAGGAGAAAAACATTTCCGAAGCGCGCCACCGGGATTCGAACCTTCGCTCCCTTGCTCCGCAGCCAGCTGCTTTAAACAACTCGGTCACGAGTTACTAGCTGTTTAGCAACGGTGAGCTATTTATATACACCATTTAACGCTAACGGCAGATGGTCAAAATATCCGGAGCCCTTCACTACAGCGTCTCTCATAATCATATTGTCTTTTTGGGGCATAAAACCCCGATTACTATTATTTTCACTTTCCTTGCGTGTCAGTGTGTGTGTGTTCGCGGTTACTGCGTTGGTTGAGACTCTGTATCACCTGTGGCACATAGCCGCCTAACATGAACTCTGGTATGCGGGTATGTGCCACACGTGACTGAGAGAAAGGGTTACATGATGTACGCGGCAAGTATTTTGCGTTATTTATGTCACGACCAGTGAATCGTTTTCGTCATACACTCATCCCCTGCTGTGCCAATTGTGATATATTACAAGTTATGGAGACGACCAAGAGAGCGCCCAGACGTAGGAGGCTAGACAGATGGGTAGATAGATACGTAGATAGAAACGGTCAAAGTGCCTGAGGTTCGCTAAGAAATGCTTCACATTTATTAAAAGCCGCAAACAAAAATAAATCAGAAGAAAAACATTTCTGAAGCGCGCCACCAGGATTCGAACCATTGACCCCTCGCGCCGCAGCACGGTGCTTTAAACTACTCGGTCACGTGCTTCTAGCTGTTTAGCATAACAACGGCGAGCTATTTATATACACCATTTAACGCTAACGGCACGCAGAGCTCGGAGGTGCTTCAGTACGTGTGGTATCACCCGCGAGATTGGTCGAAGAGCGAGCTTTAAGGCAACGCTCCTACATTTTCCGTTAACGCGCACTAAAATTAGCCAATTTCTGTACCCACTGGCGATGTGGAACGCCGAATAAACGTAGTGTGCCTTCATGTCCGCATCAAGCCAAGCCTAAGTAAACGATTCGTCTAACGCCACCGCGCAGCAGGAGACGGAGAGGGGTCACTCCCCGCGCCGCAGTTTTAAAGAAAAAGAAGTGTAAGAGTGCTGGGTTGTAGCGCACTGCTCTAACACGAATTAACAACCGTAACTGTTAATTGGCGCTCGTCCTAAGTGTGCCTGTAAGTTCTTTTCGAGTGTCCTTCCTTATGTTGGAGCAGTGCGCTGCAAGTGACGAGCTGTGACCGTTATTAGTTCGCGACCGTTCTGTGTGTTCTTTTCGCCAGTCCTTCGCGCTCGAGCGGCGCGTTGCAAGTATCGAGCTGCTTGCTGTTCTTCGTGTGATATTGTAATTTGTTGCTATCGCATTCAATGCTTCGCTGTTGCGACGAAACTGTGACTCTTTTTTTTATTTCGCGGGAATATGTTATAAGCAGAAAAAAAATTCGACAGATTCCCCGTATTGTGGGGAATCGATGTTATGCGAAGTATGCGGCGGGAAGGTGACTGTTGCGTAATTTTTCAAATTGAAGGAAACGTTACGAAATGACTGTACAGATACGTGCAAGTGGTGTACACACATACATATGTTAAAGAGTAGCCCATTGTTATACAACTAGTTGTTTACAGTTGCGTAACGATGTTGTAGGATGCCGTGTCGATGGAAGGACGCATCCCAACATAAAATATAAAGCCTGTTTATTAGCGTAGTAGCAGTAGCGGGGCGAGCATACCGACGCTGTGCTCAAACGGTTAGCGAAGGAATGATAACTTCCGAGCTTGGCAGGTTGGCTTTATAGCCGCCGTCGGTGACGTAAGTCTCCGGTGACGCTGCGGTGGCGCTGTCCCTTAATGGAGGCATGGTGCAGCTGCAGCCGTGTCACGCCGTGCAAGGTAGTGACGAGGGGGGGCTGCGCCGGTTTGTGCGCAGTGTGTCGCCAC